>NW_024704761.1:11988344-12148344 GCF_018977255.1 Callorhinchus milii | reverse complement strand
CTCACACACACACTGTGACACACACACAGAGACTCACACACACACTGTGACACACACAAACAGACTCACACACACTGTGACACACACACACACACTGTGACACACACACAGAGACTCACACACACACTGTGACACACACATAGACTCACACACACACAGACTCACACACACACACTGTGACACACACTGACAGAGACTCACACACACACTGTGACAGACTCACACACACACTGACACACACACACACTGTAACACACACACACACACACTGAGAGACACACACACTGTGACACACACACACACTGACAGACTCACACACACACTGACAGAGACACACACACACACACTGACAGAGACTCACACACACACTGTGACAGACACACACACACACTGTGACAGACACACACACACTGTGACAGACACACTGTGACACACACACACTGTGACAGACACAGTGACAGACACATACACACACTGTGACAGACACAACACACACACTGTGACAGACACACACACACACTGACAGACACACACTGTGACAGACACACACTGTGACAGACACACACACACACTGACAGACACACACACACACACTGTGACAGACACACACACACACTGTGACAGACACACACACACTGTGACAGAGACACACACACTGTGACAGAGACACACACACACACTGTGACAGAGACACACACACACTGTGACAGAGACACACACACACACTGTGACAGAGACACACGCACAGACTGTGACAGAGACACACGCACAGACTGTGACAGAGACACACACAGACTGTGACAGACACTGACACAGACACACCCACAGACAGACATTGAGTGAGTCTGACTCAGTCACAGTGAGGCTGTGAGACTCATGAGCTCACAGTCCAGGTGGACCCTCCAGTGGGGAGAGAGAGCTACAATGTGAGGTTCCGCGGCTCTATTGGAAAAGAGAAGGGAGTTTCTCTCTCCCGCCGTCCTGGCCAACAATCCCCCACATAAAATGAGTCGCAGACATCATGGCTGTTGACTGGTGCCCACAAAACACAGTCACTACATTTCAAAGTAATAGCAAAACATTCTGACGTGAATAGATGGGATGAAACGACAAGTTCTCTCTTTCTCAGTTGTTTAATTTCACAGTGAATGCACGTTATTTGCCCCGGTGTGTGTCAGTTCACGTTGTGTTGGTTTGGGGGTGGGGTAGGGCAGCGATCACAGGGACAGCTGCGGGTGGCAACTGCCCCCCAATGCTCTCTGCAGCCCCCCGATGCTGAGGTTGCCCCCGATGCCTCCGACTGCGATAAGTTGCCCACCCAGTGCCGAGTCCAGTGTCTGCACCGCTTTGTTATTGAGGTGGATCCCACCCAGAACCTGCAACCAAACAGTCAGTCATCACAGGCTCATTACAGCCCTCATCAGCACGCGCTCATTACAGCCCCCATCAGCACGCGCTCATTACAGCCCTCATCAGCACGCGCTCATTACAGCCCTCATCAGCACGCGCTCATTACAGCCCCCATCAGCACGCGCTCATTACAGCCCTCATCAGCACGCGCTCATTACAGCCCCCATCAGCACGCGCTCATTACAGCCCTCATCAGCACGCGCTCATTACAGCCCTCATCAGCACGCGCTCATTACAGCCCTCATCAGCACGCGCTCATTACAGCCCCCATCAGCACGCGCTCATTACAGCCCTCATCAGCACGCGCTCATTACAGCCCTCATCAGCACGCGCTCATTACAGCCCCCATCAGTACAGGATCATTACAGTCCGTCTGCTTGTGGGGGGAGGGTTGGGGGTGGACGGACTGAGATGGAGACACTGACCATTTTCCTCCCTCCTTAACCCAGGGGCTCCCACAAAACACAGTCACTAAACTTTACTGTGTATCCTGTGAAGAGCTTTGAGACATGTCGGCAATGTGATAAGGTGCTGTATCAAATGCCAGGATTATTATTATTATAGTTCACGGAGGACAATCGGAGTGGGGCCCTCCACTCTGCACAGCAACATTCTCATGTGGGCCTAATGAACAGGCTTTAAACTAATAATCCCTGTGCCGGCTGTGCTGGGCCTGAGAGAGAGGACCGTTCCCTTGACAACAGTCCTGCTCGTGTCCTTTATTTACACCCTACGTCAGGGAGTGTGACGTGATGTGATGTGATGGGCTTTGTGCTGTGTGTTGGGAGAGACTCGCTCCTCAGCTCAGGTTACGTTCCTCGCTGTACAATGGAATGTGGGAATGGTTCGGGCAAGTGGAAAGATTCCGTTCCATTCCATCCACAAACCACTGTCTTTGGCCCTGAGAGGTTGTTTATGTTGGGACGTCCCGACGTGAAAGGCAAAAAACAAATGGGATTTGTTGTTGTTGGTGTTTTGAGCCCCCGGCCTGGCTTCAGCCCCGGCCCCTCTCGCTTGCTCGCCCTCCCTCCCCCTCCTCTTTACCGACAGTCAGCGATTGAATGTCAGCTACACTCATCGTGCCGAGGTCACAGGCATTGCCTGGCTCCGCGCCCTAATTCCCTTCCTCGCTCTGTGCGCTGGACATTAGTGGACTGGATATTAAAGACAGAGCCTGTCTGACCACTTGTCTCTCCATCACTTTCTCCACACTTAATGGTTTACGTCCAATAACCTCTAACCTTGGCAGCGAACTGTCACTGCCATATGTCGGGCCAGATTCAGCCCTGAGAGGAACTCCCACCCTCCCCAACACCCTCCACACACCCTGACTCTACAACCCCCCCCACTCAGACACAAACAACCCCCCTGACCCCACTCCCCCCCCCATCCCACATCCCCCACCACCCACATACACAGACCCTCCCGCCACATCCCTCTCACCCCTACACAGACATCCCCACCTACATCCACCCTCCCACACTCCCACCCACCCCACACACACATACACACACACGGCGAGGTGAACCTTTTGCATTGCTGACTGCCATCGACAAGAAATATTAATCATCAAAATCTGTTTTCTTGCAGCTAAAAATCTTAATCAGCTGACTCCGAACTCCCTGAGGGATAGCCCTACGCCCGGGCACGGCCTGGGGGCAGGTCGGGGAGGGTGGGGGCCGGGGGGGGAAAGCAGGGAGATCGAAAGCACAGTCGATAATAGAGTCCCTCACACTGCGTGGAGTCTCAGTCGCTTGGGATAAGAAACAATATCAAACGTCATTGATTGGGGGGGGAGACCTTGAGCTGAGTGAGGGGCGATGGGGTTGGTGAGAGCAGAGAGCGAGGCTCATGGAAATCAGATGTAGCCAACACAGACGATGCCAAATGAATCAAGTGTTACTGCCACAGCTTCTGACACCATCAGCAAAGCAGAAGGAATGTGTGTATGTGTGTGCGGGGTGTGCGCGTGTGTATGAGGGGAGCGTGTGTGTTAGGGTTGTGTGTGTGTGTGAGGGGCGTGTGTCTGTGTGAGGGGATTGTGTGTATGTGAGGGGAATGTGTGTGAGGGGCGGGTGTGTGTGTGTGTGTGTGTGTGAGGGGCGGGTATATGGGTGTGTGCAAGGAATGTGTTTGTCCCTCTGTGAGGAACATATGTGCATGTTTATGTGTACTTGTGAGGAACATGTGTGTGGGTAGCCAGGATGTCCCAGCGTCAGCACTTCACACTTGGACCTGATTAGACGGGAGCAGATGTGAAATGTTTCAGCAGGGATTTCTGGCTAAATGTGACTGTGTCACATCACACGCCTCACACATGCTGTTTAATAATAATAATAATCCTTGCATTTGATATCGCGCTTTCCACGTCTTCTCTATGTCTCAAAGCGCTTCACAGAATATGCTGTAAATAAAGTGAATTGACTGTATATTTGTGGTTTACTATTAAGGTGCTCCGGGAGGGGAGGGGGCCGGGGGGGAGGGAATCAGGGGTGGGGGCGGTGGGAGGAGAGCACAGGTCTGAAACCCTGCCTGTGTGTGTGTGTGTGTGTGTGTGTGTCTGTGGTTGTCTGGCTCAGTCTCCACACTCTCAGCTGTGGGTTCAAGCCCCATGTCAGGGACTTTTAAACTCAATCCAGGGTAGTGCTGTGGGTGGGAAATGCTGTCCTTCAGGTGAGATGTTAAACCAAGATCCTGTCTGTGGTCTGTTCAGGCGGATGTTAAAGATCCAACCGTTCCCCTCATAAAATTGGTCATTCACTTCATGACTTGACTGTCGTGGGACATTGCTGTGCAGAAACTGTCTCTTGTGTTTGGCTGCAGCATACACAGTCACTCCACTTTACAGCAAAAAGATAACAACAACTTGCATTTATACAACAACAACAACAAAATAACATTTGTAAAGCACCTTTCATGTCGGGAAGATGTCCCACGGCGCTGGACAGAGTTTCAGACCCGAACTGGGGGTCGGGGAGGGTGGGGACCGGGGGGAAAGCAGGGAGATCGAAAGCACGGTCGATAATAGAGTCCCTCACGAGTCTCAGTCGCTTGGCATAAGAAACAATATCAAACGTCAGGCTGGGAGAGGCCACTCAGTGACTCTCACACACACGTCACAGGGCAAAGTTTCAAATGTGCCACAAGTGCAGACACTTGTGGGCGAGTGTGGGCAGAGCATCAGGTGGTCAAGTCAGTGACCGTGGGGCAGGGCTGCCACCTGGTGGAGATCCTCAGCAACAGCGCAAGAGACTCAGTCCGAGGAGCTCACGGGAGAGAGACAGAGACTGGGGTGGGGGGTGACTGATAGAGATTGTGGGGTGGGGGAGACTGACAGAGACTGGGGGAAGTTTAAGTGACCTTAATGATTCCGCAATGCTGCAGGTGGAATTAGAAATGGGAAAATTGGAATAAGAGCAGCTATTACTTCCCCTGTGTGCATGTGGGGGGGGTGGTGAGTGTGGTGGTGGGGGGGGGAAGTGGGGGAAGGGGGGAGTGTGGAGGGTTCTGGGGGGGAGGGGTGGTTCTCACTGACCTGGTTGGTATTGATGTTGGTGATGTGGGCACTGCTGGTGCCGCTGCCTCCGGCCAGGACACAGTCCGAGTGGCAGAATCGGGCCGTGTACAGGAACTGTCCCTGGCTCAGGCTGGTCGGGAACCGCAGCACCTTCTCCACCCGGAGGCTCCGCAGGTCCCACAGCTGCAGCGCCTCACTGGGCACCCAGGAGGCCGTCACCACAGAATTCCCCTGTGTTTGGGAAGGACAACAACATTACATGTGTTTTGCGCCTTTCACATCGGGAGGACGTCCCAAGGTCCTAGACAGTCAGACTTTTGAACCCGAGCTGGAGGTCGGGAGTGGGGTGGGGGGAGAGGGGAGGACAGGGGGGAAGCAGGAGATCGAAAGAGGGGTCAAAGAGGAGGATCTTGAGATGGGTCTTGAAGGTTGCAAGGGAGAGGGCGAGATAGAGGGACTGCGGGATGGAGTTCAGGAGGCTGGGGGCAGAGTGGCTGAAGGCCCGATCACCAATGGCGAGGTGGGGGACGTGGAGCAGGCCAGAGCCCGCTGCGCGGAGGGAGTTGGTGGGGGTTAGGAGGTCGCAGAGGTTGGGGGGAGCGAGACCACGGATCAGCACCACGTCACTGGGCACAGGGCTCTACTCACCTGGATGTCGATGCCGGCACCACAAATGTGTGGGCCCCCAATCGAGCGCTGAGCGGATTTTGCCGCCCGTTTGTCCCAGACCTGAGAGTGAGAGACAGGAACAGCTTTTAATGCCAGAAACAAGGTGGGGGGGGGGGGGGGGGGGGGTGGCTCAGAGCCGGGGGGGGGGGGGGGTGGGGGGGCTCAGAGCCAGGCTGGGGGGGGGGGGGGGGCTCAGAGCCAGGCTGGGGGGGGTGGGGGGGCTCAGAGCCAGGCTGGGGGGGGGGGTGGGGGGCTCAGAGCCAGGCTGGGGGGGGGGGTGGGGGGCTCAGAGCCAGGCTGGGGGGGGGGGGTGGGGGGCTCAGAGCCAGGCTGGGGGGGGGGGGGGGTGGGGGGCTCAGAGCCAGGCTGGGGGGGGGGGGGGGGGCTCAGAGCCAGGCTGGGGGGGGGGGGGGGTGGCTCAGAGCCAGGCTGGGGGGGGGGGGGCTCAGAGCCAGGCTGGGGGGGGTGGGGGGGGGGCTCAGAGCCAGGCTGGGGGGGGGGGGGGGGGTGAGACTGTGTGTGTGTGTGTGAGAGAGAGACTGAGCTGCACTCACTCACTGTGTGGGGGAGTTGGGAGAGCAGCGCAGTCCTGGGCTGAGTCCGCCTTTACCTTCAGGGCGCGGTCCCAGCCTCCGGTCAGGAAGGTGTGGTGCTCCTCCGGGTGGAATCTCAGCGCAAAGATACGTTTGGTGTGGCCACTGGTCAGCGACAGGTCATCCCAGGAGCGGACATCAGGGGCTTCAAACACATTACACACCTGAGAGAGAGACAGAGAGAGAGAGACAGTGAGAGAGAGAGAACGAGACAGAGAGAGAGTGAGAGACAGTGAGTCAGAGAGAGAGAGAGAGTGAGAGGGACAGACAGAGAGAGGGAGAGAGAGAGAAAGAGACACAGAGTGAGAGACAGACAGAGAGAGAGTGAGGATAGACCGAGAGAGTCAGGAAGAGAGCGAGTGAGAGAGACAGAGGGAGAGTGAGACAGAGAGAGAGACAGAGAGAGAGAGAGAGAGAGAGGAAGGCGGTGTCGGTCAGAGCACAGAGCACAGTCTGAGCAGAGACACAGGACGAGCCTTTCAGCCCATCTCCGCGGCTCCGCAGTTTCATTAGAATTTAGCAGTTCTTTTATCCCAATCCCTCTGACTCCCCCCACACTCCCCGGAGAGGTTCCTGTCCTTGTGCTCAGTGAGGGGTGTGTGGTCAGAGCGGTTCCCCGCGGTGTTGGGACCTGGTTGGTGAGGCTGTCGTACAGTCGGATGCTCCTGTCTTTTCCGGCTGTGGCAAAAATGCCGCCGTCCAGAGAGAAGTCCAGTGCATTGATCTCGTTGTTTTCTTCTGCAGTAAAAGCAGAACCTGAGCAGTTAACCTCTCAGAGCCCAAGAGCGTCAACACAGTAACCGCCCCCTCCCCCCCCCCCCCCCCCGCACTCCACTTCCCCCACCGCCCCCCACACTCCCCCCCTACTTCTCCGACCTGTGTACTACCCAATCCATTACCCGCTGACTCCACTTGACAGCCTCCAGCCTCCAGCCTCCAGCCCGTCACTGGTGTCCTCCATTCCACCATTAGTGGCTGCGCTTTCAGCCACAAAACCCTGGAACTCTCTCCCTCAATCCCTCCATTTCCCCCTCCTTCCCCATCTTCAGGTCGTGCTTGAAGACCTTCCTCTTCGACCAGTGGCTGTGGTCATCTCCCCGCAGCTTGGGGTTGTGCTCCCCCACAGTCAAGAAGCTCTGAGTCACTGCCCCGCGCAAGGAGCTCAATATAAATGCAAGTTGCTGTTACTCTCACAGTCACTCAGTGCAGAGTGGGGAGGGGGCTGTGTGGGGCTCAGTGCAGAGATGGGGAGGGGGCTGTGTGGGGCTCAGTGCAGAGATGGGGAGGGGGCTGTGTGGGGCTCAGTGCAGAGATGGGGAGGGGGCTGTGTGGGGCTCAGCGCTGTGCCAGGCAGTGATGATGAGATGCTATGCTGTGTGGCACATTTACCAGAGATAGTGACAGGTTCGGAGCCCAGCTCCCAATCGTAGATGTTGAGGTTCCCGTCGGCGCTGCCCACGAGCAGGAGGCTGGGCTGCAGCGGGTGGAACGAGATGCACATGGCGGCTTCTTGGGTGCGATGTCCCTGGCAAACCTCCCTCTGCACTGCCCCTGTCTCGGCCTCCAGTAGCTGAAAGAGACAAACAAACAAACAGCCGTGGAAACCGTTCCACTTGCCCTTTCGCCCCCCAAGTACCCGCGCCCACTGCTTCCCTCCCCCCAGGTACCAGCGCCCCCTCCCTCCCTGCCCCCGGGTACCTGCACGGCTCCGTTGCCGAAGCCCACAGCCAGCCGCTTGCTGTCGGCTGAGAAGCGCAGAGCGTAGATGCTATGATGGTCTTTACTGAGTCGCACTTTCCTCCGCAGCAGCAGCGGCGGCGACGACTCACACGAGTTGGGGTCGTCCATGTCACTGAGCCGCTTGCCTGCCCTCAGCCCTGCCACTGCCTGATTACCCTGAGACAGACACAGAGAGAGACAGGGACAGAGAGAAAGATTTGTTGAACTTTTCCTCGTATCCACACATCCTGTCCCAGGTCAAGTATGTGCTTGTTGTGTGGTGCTCTGTAACCAGATAATTAATCAGCCATTAATGAACATAATGTTCCTGGAATGAGGCTGACAGACAAAGGTAATCTATAACATCCAGACTCTTGTCACAAGGTGATCATAAAACACAGCCTGGGCCGGCCTGATGCAGTGAGCCAGCCAGACTGAGGGGAGAGTGAGTGTGTGAGTCTGCGTGAGAGGAGATGGGAGTTCGGTGCTGTGCAGGTTGAATGTAAAAATGGAAATTCTGTCTTCTTGCGAGGAAAGGCCAGGTGTTAATCTAACCTCAGATCAGCATTGTTCAGCTCTAATACACATTCACACTAACACACTGTGCTTACACACACACTGCAGTCACGCTCACATGTGCTCACTCTTCATCAGTTTATTTATTGACAGCAGGTCACTGATAACCACTTGGGGTTGTGCTCAAAGATCACAATTCATCCGCAGACATAGGGTCAATTTTCCACATGTATGCTGATGACACCCAACTCTCTCTCTCACTGCCTCCACCCTCGATCCAGGACCCACTGCTGTCCTGACAGAACGTCTGTCAGACATCAAGTCCTGGATGGGAGCGAACTTTCTTCAGTTGAACGTCAACAAGACCGAGGCTCCTGATTGGCTCCCGTCAGCGCCTCCTCATCTCAGGCCCTGACAGCATCAGCGTCCAAGGATCACACTCCATCTTGCTAAGCCAGTCCCGAACCTTGGGGTCTTGTTTGACGCTCAACTATCCTTTCTATAGTGTCCGTGTCCTCTCCTGCACCAGACTCCATGACCCTATTGCCCCATCCTTGCCCACTGGGTTCCCATCACAGAGGATACAGTTCAAGATCCTGGTCCTTACCTTCAAAACCGTTCATGGTCTTGCTCCCCCCACCTCTGCCACCTCCTAATCCCCTACCAACTTGCCCACTCCCGCCACTCAGCGGGCTCCGGCTTGCTTCACATGCCCCGCCTTGCCCACCCCATTATTAGCGGGAAGGCCTTCTGCTACCACCCTCTTGAACTCCATCCCGCAGTCCCTCCGCCTCGCCTCCTCCCATGCCTCCTTTAAGACCCATCTCAAGACCCTCCTCTTCGACTGTGCCTCCGGTCACCCTCCCTCCTCCTACCCACCTTCCATCCTCCCCCATCCCAAGCGCCTTGAGACATCCTCCTGACATGAAAGGCGCTTTACACATGTAATTTTGCTGCCGTTGTTGCAAAATAAGTAACTTCCTCAAACTTCATCCTGTGACTAACAGCTGCCGGCTACCCTGGCCCGCATTAAAAAGAGAGGCTTGTATTTTTATAGCCTTTATAGTGTCTTAAAGAGCTTCACAGGGGGACAGCTGTCAAGTGTAGTGACTATATATTTGTAGGCAACCATTCTGCTCACAGCAAGGTCTGCCACCCCCCTCATCGAGGAACTGATGTATCTGAAGGATGAAGGATGGCATCCACACAATGCAGCACTCGCCCACCTCCCTCCACAATCCCGCTCATCAGCCTAGATGACCCGATAAGAGGCTTGAACCCTTAGCATGATTGATGCTCCTGTTGCATCAATCCTAGAATATCCACTAAAAACTAGTGACTGCGCTGAAGACTGAACTCCCTGCGCACACCCAGCTGCTGGACAAACAGCGACATTCATTCACTCGCTCACTGCAGCACGACTAACTAACGGGCACACTCAGCTGCTGCCCTGATGCGATCCGTGCTGTGGCCATGATGCTCTGCTGCCTGGATTCCCATTACATTAGCACTCACCTTTGCTGTGCTCCCAGCCTGTGTGGTGTCACACGGACACAGCCCAGCTTCCAGGCTCCGCATTCTCAGCCTTTGCCATAGTTACACTCCAACAACAAACCCAAAAACCACACACTCATAAAGGCAGCCCGAGATCTGGAATCAGTCAGTCCTGATAAACAAGGAATATTTATATAGTCAAAATTGGTGATAAAAGACCCAAACTCCAAGCACTTAATTTGCAGTTATTTACACATTTTGCATTGCATTTATATAGCGCCTTTCGTGTCAGGATGTCTCAAAGCACTTCACGGTTTGACTCTGTGAATTAAACAAACTATTTTAAATTAACTTTTTGATTTTCTGCAGACTGTAGAGCCCACCTCACATTAAGCTTTCTACTGACCGAGCAGTTCCAGAACCCCCCACCCTGTCTCTTCCTGTATCAGCTTGGCTCAGCTGGTAGCATTCTCACCACTGGGTTCAAATCCATCAGGAACTCGAGCTCAGTCTCAGCTGACGCAAACATTGGGTGCCACAAAACAGTCACTATGCTTTACAGTATATCCTGTAAAGCTCTTTTGAGATATCCTCCTGATGCGAAAGGCGCTGAATCAAATGGAAGGATTAATTACTTAATTATCCTCCAGTTTAACTGCTCATTTATCTCAAGGCCAAGTGTTTGGAATGTGCTGAGGCAAAATTGGTGTTCGTGTTTGGTACAAAAAGACACCCAACAGTAATTACAGTAAAACACTTTATTCAGCATGATAGACCTACAAAATTGAGGTTATGGTTTCAGCAGAAGTGTAGTTAGTAATGAAGGCTGATGGTAGAAGGTCTCCATCAATCTCGTTCACTTTTCTGAA
Source organism: Callorhinchus milii (assembly GCF_018977255.1). Taxonomy (NCBI): domain Eukaryota; kingdom Metazoa; phylum Chordata; class Chondrichthyes; order Chimaeriformes; family Callorhinchidae; genus Callorhinchus; species Callorhinchus milii. The sequence goes on along the minus strand of NW_024704761.1, from coordinate 12,137,557 downwards.
GCCCCACTGGCAGCAGATGCCCTGAGCTGCAGATTATCCTGGTAATACAGTAGCCTCCTGCAGCTGCCCAATTAACACAGCTGACGCTCACCAGTAATATTTCTGTAAGTAAGAAAGTGAACAGCCAATAGTTTGTCCAGGTGTTCGGAAACCAGGGTAATGGCCACACACACATTGCACAAGAACATGTCTGGATATCAGCCATGTGCCATGTGAATCTGTCAGCAGACACAGAGCTGAGCAGCAGCAGGGAACGGCCTGATGAGAGTCAGTGACTTTTGCCCAGGCTTGTGTGGACCAGGCCAGTCTTAATGTGAAAGTGAATCGATTGCACTATTAAGGCTCTGTTGCGTTTCTCACAGTCTCAAGCTTAGAGATAAATCACCACCATGATCTTAAAGTGAGTTTAATCAATTACCGGCTGGATTTAGTGCCTGTGTCTGGCCAGATTACATGCTCCATCTTCATGTTTTCATCAGGCTCCGCAGAGAGTAGCGCAGATGCCATTTCCCCTATTTTACAGGATTGCTAAGATAGTAAACTCTCAACTCCTATGAAAGCATCATCCTCCTGTCTATAAAGACAGACCGTGACTCTCAATGAACTAATCATAACATCCGGGTACAATGTGCAGCAGTTTCCCAGGAGTAATCTGGTTGAGAGATTTAAACCATTGAAGGGAGACTTATTGTTTTATAGCAAGACACATATGATACATGGGAACTATGAGTATTCAGTGATTATGGAATAAAGTTAGGGAATTTTGATTAAAAGATGTATGATACATAAAATGTTGTTGAAGAGGCTTCACAGCCAAACAGCCCTCTGTTCCTCACCATTCCCAAGCACTAGACTAGCAGATCACCTTGCTCTCAGTGCCACATTGTGGTCAGATGCAGGCAGTCGATAAGGGCAGTCCATACTGATCCTGGCACCAAATGATCCCCAATGGAAACTCTAAGTCAGGTGATTGCTTAACCCTATCAGCACATTGACAGTTATGCTCAAGGACACAGAATACAACGGACATGAAATACAGGTGCAGTAGAGAGCTTCACTCTGTATCTGAGCAATGTTGCACTTAACTGCACAAATTTATCAAAACTATATTTAAGTGTTTACATTTTATTCCCAAAAGCCATATTGCACAAGTTAGAGCACAAATCCTTCCACTCGAGCGGCACAGGAGCTCTCATATAGCACCTGGATCAGGTCTGTTGAGCAGACGTCTTAGTAGGGCAACAACAACTTGCATTTATATAGTGCCCTTCATGCAAGGAAACATCTCAGAGCGCTAACAGTGGTGGAGGCTGACGCCGAGGCAGGGAAGGGCTCGTAGAATTATAACAGAAGGTCATTCTGTCACGTCTGTGTCAGCTCTTGGCAAAAAAAACTACCCAAATCAACCCCACTATCCCCATAGCCCTGCAAACTTGTCCTCCCCAAGTTGAAGAGGAAGTTCTTCAGGCATGAAAATGGGGAAGGCAGAGGGATTGAGGAAGAGTTTCAGGCCATAGTGGCTGAAAGCACAGTCACCAGTGGTGATGGCCACACCTGGAACAACAGGGCAATAATCACATCAACATCAGTAACATTCTGTTCACTTACCTCTGGTGACCTAGTGCAGCCATTTCTACTCAGAGCACATATCCTGGTCTGTGCAATTAACTGCCTGAGTGAGCGCAAGCTTTGGCAGAAGGCAAGTCTCCTTCTCGGGTCAGCAATTGCCTCCAGCAGGGCTGTAGCTGTGGACAAGCCAAGCAAATGGGGCTTAGATTCCATTTAGGCCACATGCAGCTTGCTGTCCAAGGTGGTTAAAGGCAGTCCATACTATTTTCTATTTACCTCAACTGTAGGGAAAGTGTAAGAAAGCGATGTCCCACCTCCCCTGTCAGCCAACAAACTTTAGGATTAAACCAATAACTTATAAGTCATATTTGGCCAGAAACAATGCAGCTTTTTAATGGGGTTGCTGAAGCTTAACAATGATGAGGGACAGCGAGGCTGGAAAGAGGACAAGTCCTTGGATGACTTGGTGTTGACGAGGTATGAGATGAGGTTCCTGGGTTGGCCAGTGAGTGAGCATCCCCAGCCATACAGCGTGAGCCAGGGCGCTTGCCACACGACGGAAGAAAGGAAAGTGTCACCATCTTTTTGATATACATATATATTTTTTTCTTGTACAAAGTTACATTCTGAACCACAAAGGTTCATTAATAGGTAATAAATACTGAAATGGCCACACTGCAATATGAGCTATTGCGCTCACTAGAACGAAGCCTTGGCTTTCAACAGAGAGCAAATTCAACGCCGTAGCATTCAGTTTCAAATTACAGAGGCAATTAAAATACAAGATAAAGTGTCTAAGAGGTCAACTTACAAAAAATTACAGAGACCATAAAAGTGTTTCCTTAAAATAGGCCTGGAGAGAGATGAAGGCTTCCCGCTCAACAAAATGATCAATTAAATTAAACACTTTTGTTAGAGAAAAGCCATTTAGTAGTGTATAAAATGGTTGAGGTGCAGCTCAGGTTGTTACTTTATGTGTTTCCCTGTGGGCAGAGTGTCCAGAGCCATCTCTAACAAACTGCATTAAAAAAAGGAAGTGAAGGGGCCCCACGCGGGGCAATGCATCTCTCTCTTAACACCACGGGGCCAGAACAAGACTGACTGTAGCTCCATAGTGAACAGGTACAAGAGTATCAGGCGAGGTTCATGTCCTTTGGTAACCGTGATAACACCCACATAGAAATAAATAGATTGTATAATCATTGCAAATACAAGTTAGTTCTTTAGAATAGTGTTAGTATAATAATCCTAAAGAACTAACACGTGTTGATTACTAAGGCAGCCTATGTTCTTTGAAGTGACTATGCTCTGCAAGCGCTATCTCTTGGCAGTTGGGAAACCCTGGAGAAAGGACTGGGACAGAACAGCAGCTCAGTACATCCTGCTCCGAGCTTCACCACATACCGGAAGGGTCTTGGGGTAGGACAGTTCAAACACTCTGTGGTGGAATAAAACAAAACAAAAACAAAAGAACCCATGCATGTTTGCGTGTCACTTTGTGACCTTGTGGTGCTCAGTCATCATTGAACGTGACCTGCCACACAATCAGGTGGCTTCTCTCGGCTTTGGCCAATGACGGCTGGATCTGTAGTGTGTCGCCCTCCTCCGGTTCTTCACTCTCATCACCTGGAAGATAGAGACAGCTGTGAGCCACTTCCCAGCTGCAATTCACCAAGTCCTTCAGCACTTGGTGACTCAGGCCAAACACCCTGCAGCGCTAACAGATAAACCACTAACTTCGATAAAAGTTGTTTCTCAAGGTCACAGGATTAGTTTGGAGGAAGAAGGCCCTTATACCCATCTGATCTCATTCTGCTAGGAAGTCTAGCCTACTGTTCTCCCATCACCGTCCCCAAACAGTGTACGTACCCATTCTGAAATCGATGTATCCCTCTCCTCCACTCATCACCAGCATTGATCTGGCAGATAGCCCACTCGACACGTCGGTCACAGAAGCTCCTAATTTTTCAACTGAACTATCAAAGCCACTTGATTGTACGCCTGCAAACTGACCTGATGGCAGACAATGGCTTCATTAAACAGTATATACTCACAGATTATAAAATTACTGCATCAAAAAAAGTTCAAACTTTCAGGTGTATTGTAAGATAGAATGGCTGGAGCTATGTAATGGCCCCGGTTAATGGACAGACTGGGAGACCATATCTGACCTGGGCAGTTCCAAGCCACTAGTCATTCATAACATAGCAACAAGAAGCTTCCAGGAGGAAATAAGAGGCTTGTTCAATGCACTCACCTGGCACAGCCACAAAGAACTTCACAGCGTCCCGATGTCCGTGGAAACAGAGCTGTGCGTGAGCCATCGAGCAGTAGGGGATGAAAGTGCCAGGGGTGATCTTGTCACTGTTCTCATCACCGTACACACGGATGACACTTCCTGGCCGGTTGCCCGGTGTTCCTGATGCTTTATTAGCTGGAAGAAGAGAATGGTGTTAGCGACAGTCATGGCCCCGGAATGAAATGCTGGGAAATGCTGGACTTAAACACGAGGATGGCAGGTACCGGCTCAAGCTGAAGCAAAATGAAAGAAGGTGTTAAAATAAAAACAGGCACTTTAGGGAGACAAGGTCAGGCCAGGAAAGATCTGAAAAAAATGAATAATGGTTATCAGAGCATGCTGAGCAGTTCCTATGGTGTAAGAGCATGGGTAATGGAGTGACTGCTTTCCCTTTTCAACTGTTTTTTGTGCTACTGAGGGAGGTGGCGACCAAGAAAACAAACATTTACTGGGTTACCCTCAGCAGTGAAACAGGCACTGTTCAAACAGTGGTAGCAGCAAACAGGACTGCAACACACGTTTACATTTGTGGCTCAGCAGTTAGATGTGTACTGCCTCCCCTCCTGGTTTAAACAGACTGGGCTTTACACTGGTATTGCCCGGCTTCCTACTCTCTAAGCTGAAAAACAATCTGGTTTTATAATAAATATGTGCATTTGATATAGCACATCATCTCAAACTCTTCACAGTAATTACTGTTAAGTATAGAGTGCATTTGTGGACAATCGCAGCAGCCAATTTGCACACAGCAGGATCCCACAATAAGTCAGGACATGAGTGATCTATTTATCTGGGGATTGTTGGCCAGGACATTGGGAGAAACTTCTTTCTCTTTTTGAAAAGTGTTTTGGGTTCTTTACCAACCCTGACGGATGGGACCTTGATATAACAACTCATGTGAAGAACAGCACTTTTGACGATGGAGTGCACCCCCACAGCGCTGGACTGGGGTGTCAGCCTATTGGGTGAGCTCCAAGTTCCCACAACGAGTCTTGAACCCAAGCCTTCTGACCCAGAGGGAAAAGTGTGACTGACTATCACCTGACACTCAGCACACCTAAGGGAAGATTGCCCTGGTTTAAGGGTGTAGACTGGTTTGGTGCACTCCGTCCTCTCGCACAACTCCTAGAACTGACCAACGAGACCACACTTCCAGCTGAGAATGACAAAGATTCACAATGGAGCTAAAAGCAAAACCCGGCAATGCCTTCTAAGTTCCTGTTTTGGGCATAAGCAGGTTCTGCGGCGAAGGAACAATTGAGTGTTTTACTTGCTATTTTAGCACTGTTTCAATATAAAACAGTTCAGATTTGGTTGAATTTTATTTCTATAAGGACAGGATGCTACCCCACTACTGGATTTTCAACATTCCTTGTTTCAGTAGCACAAGGCACAAGTCCAGAGAACAGGAAGAACTAACAACGACAGCCCATCTCCATACCCATGGCCGGGGTGCACTTATGCAGAGAAACAAAGTCGTTACAGAGAGAGAAATGAAACGCAGGCAACAGAGGCTTTGAGGTCTCTGTGAGAAGACATGAAGATGACAGCCCTCAAGACAAGATATGTTCCTCAGCACTGAGTGAAGAGAGAGTACTGAGCCCATTGTGGCCATTCAGCTCACACAAACGTACACAGACACACACGTACGCGCACAAGCAATGCTGCAATGTTGTGATCAGTGCCAGGGGAACATTTAAGGACAGGCAGAGGGGCAACATTCTAAACAAAAAGTGGATAATAAAACTGCCTTGACTGGCTAAAGCAGGCCGAAAGAGAAAGGTTCCGATCAGTTGATCTCCACTTACCCCTCAGACCCAGTAAGCGTCCCTGGTGGAGAACTACAGCTACAGTGCGAAGAGGTGTAAGGGAGAGTGGATAAGTATGACAGTAGAGGAAAAGCATTAATGAGAACCCACCACTTAAATCTCATGCTTGCAGTTTCTTTAACAGACAGTTTTAAATCAAACCTATGCATTTTGTTTTTCATATAAAAAAAGCAACAGAAGATGGGGCTGGAATCATCTCCCTGGTCCGTGAAATGTGAGGAAAAGTTCACGCTCTGTGTCTATTTGTGCTTATTATTGAAGATTCGTTTTAAAAATATTTACTAAAGTCTAGAAGAATATTTATTGCAAGTCCTCCCATCAGAGAGAAATAGCAGGTCCACCTCACACTTTCCCTGCATTGCAGAGTCCTCTCTCAGAAGGATAGAGAACTGGCTTCTATGGTCAGAGTCAATCCAGAGCCACCCAGCATTGAGTGGATATCACGTATTCACTGCACTGAGCTTCAATGTATCCCTGGAGAGGGACTCCACACAAGCACAAACCCGACACCCATTCACCCCTGAAAATGGTGCAGTGAACAATGAAGCCAGAATACAAAGAACAACGGACAAAAGCTCTCTGTGCTCCCCACTTCTCTCCCAATGTCACACACCCCTAACATGGCCCGCCGTGATTTGGAGATCCAACACCCATAACCACTGTCTCACTCCAGGAGTTAGGCATTTGCCCAACTAGGTCCAGGGAGCAGTGGTGCCAGTTACATACTCCTGGCCTCCCACATCACTGCCCACAGGGGTCCACCACATTTTTAGTATAAAAACTATTTAAAAGAAATGTGGTACTTTGAAATGTCCAGAAGTAACTGCTAGAAGGAAGAAGCTGTCTGTCATACACAGGAACACCACCTCAGGCACTTGTGTTGCGATACTGTCTGCACAGAGAGTTGGAGAAGTGCCCTGGAGACTAAAACCATTAGACAAATATACAAAGCCAGTTGGAAGAGGAGGAACACAGGAACAGATATATAAATACAAATTGTGCTTGCTCATAAACAGACGTCACTTACTTTCTGTCAGCGGAATGGAGATAATGACACCGTTCCCCGTTCCCACCCACAGGCGGTTACAGGACACCATGAGTGCTGTGATTCGCACAAAAGAAAACCCCAGTTTCCCGGTACCTTCAAAAACACACAAAGCACAATGTCAAACACTCAGTCATACTGCACAGAAGGTGAGAGCAAGTTCATGAGGAGGGCAAAGGAGCTGCGTTATGAAAACACTCGCCCTCCCAGAGTAATCGGCCAATTACTCTTCTTGGTGAAGAGCCACATTTGAGTCAACGCTCGTCAGCTCAAATGTCTTCAGTACCAGAAACAAACAATTCGCCATTACTCCGTGCTCAGCTGAACGAATCACATGACATGCCTCAACACTCAACACTGACATGCCTGGAAATTGCTCAGCACATCACTGGGCAGAACGTGTTAAGACAGTTCTGGTTGTTTTGGGGGTATTTTGGCCAGAAGAGCCAATAACCAGCAAGGGGCAGTGATGATGTTACAGTAACTATCTGTTAATAATTTCTATGCATCATATGCCCTACCAACATCCATGAAAAGAACAGCCTATAACAGTTGTGATACACAAGTGGTAGGATGTGGATTCATGCCCATAATCCCACACTAATTTCCCTCTCTCCTCCTAATGAGGAGCTGAGCGGAGGCAAGACACTCCCATAGCAGGGAGGCCAGAGGATATGGAGTCAACTCCAGGTGTGATCTCATAACCTGCAACAGTGCCGGGCAATCATAGAATCGTACAGCACAAAAAGAGGCCATTCAGGCCATCGAGTCTGTGCGGCTCTTTGAAAAGAGCAATGTAATGTCAATCCCACTCCTCAGCCCTTTCCCCATAACCTGCAAACCCGTCCTCCTCAAATACCCTTCCACCGCGTTTCTAAAAGTTGTTATCGAATCGGCCTCGACCACCCTTTCAGACAATGGTTCCAGATTCGAACAACTCGCTGCGTGAAAAAATGTCTTCTCACCTCCCCTCGGCTTCTTTTAGAGACTATTTTGAATCTGTGACTTCGAGTCACTGATACACCCACCAGTGGGAACAGTTTTTCCCTTTCTAACCTATCAAATCCCCTCATGATTTTGAAAACCTCTATTAGGTCTCCTCCTAACCTTCTCTGCTCCAATGAGAATAATCGCAGTCTCTCTAGCCTTTCCTCATCATCATGGCCACCTCTTGTTCCATGTGTCACATTCGAAAGAGGCAGAGAATAGGAAAGGGAGAACTGCTTGACATAAACAGCAAAGCTCGTCTTAAAACACCATATAAAAGATGGAAAACTGGAGTCACCCACCTAACATTTTGCTGACATACGGCTCAATGTCTACATCTTGTAGGTGCTGGTAGGTATGTGCATGGTACAGGCGAAGGGTAGAGTCTAGACGGATGGAAACCCACACCCCATCTCCCACCCAAGCCAACTGTCTCACCTGGCTCTCCTTCCGTGGGTGGGCATCAAAAGATTTCTAGGAAGCAGAAGAGCGTTTTGCTGAAACGTCACAACATTAAGATGTTCGCACAGTAAGGAGTTCCCCATCGAGAAAACATTCCCGTCATTATCCTAGGTTGCTGTGTGTGCCCAGACCTCGGCAATAGCTACAGATCTGGGCACTTCCTGTAAAATTACCCAGATTAACTGGCGTTTATTTGACCTTTCCCTCTCCAAAATCCAAATGGGACAATGCAAACAAGATTTCAGTCTCATTGTGGGCAGTTTTCATTGATATTTGATTTCATTAAAAACAATAGAGTGGTCCATTCAGCCCGTGGTGTCTGCTTCTGCATTTATTAGGTCATGGGTGATCTACAACGTATACCACCATATCCCTTTACACACCTGCCTACCTTTATAAATGTTCAAAATTTCAATTGAATGAGAATCTACATCCTTTTGGGCTAGTGAATTCCACATTTCCACAATCAGTTGGATGACATTTTTTCTGATTTTATTCTTAGTTTAGCTTATGTTTTGAGGGAAGAGAACAACAAACAACAACTTGGATTTATAGAGCGCCCTTCATGCAGGGTAGTGTCTCAGAATGCTTAAAGCAAAGGAGAAAGCAAAGAAGCAGCAGCAAAGCAACAGAGGGACACACGTCCACGATGATCACCCAAACCTCCTGGCAGATTAGCCTAAAAACTTCAAGATCCTCACTCTAGTCTTCAAATCCCTCCACTCCTCTGCAACCCCCGACCTCTCTGACCTCCTCTGTCCTCAAAGCAGTACCCGTTGCCTTTGTTCCTCTGGGTCTGGCCTCCTCCTCGTCCCCCGAGTCCTCCGCTCCACCCTCGGCGGCCGTGCCTTCAGCCACTATGCCCTGAGGCTCGGGAACTCCCTTCCTCACTCCCTTCACCTCGCCCCCTCTCTTACCATTTTCAGGTCTCAGCTGAAGACCTTTCTTTTTGACCGCTCCTTTGATCACATTCTACCCCTCCTCCCCCTGGTTCCTCCCCCTCACCCTGGCTCGGTCCTGGGATCCGTTACTGTGAAGTGCTCTGAGACGTGGAGGGCGCTATATAAATCCAAGCTGTTGTTGTAAAAACAATGACTGCACGTTTGGTATCTTAGTGGATGCGGGTGCAGTTGATAGGGTGTGGGAGAACACATACCTCTGTTTACCTAGCAATATGTAGGAACCGGTGGTTAGTCGATTGGCGAATCGTTTTCCGGGGTTAATAATTCCTCAAAAAAAAATGGTCACTCAGTCCACGACTGCTTGTCGGCTACTGCTGTGCACAATTGGCTAAAATGTTTTGCCTACACTTTACAGCATATTCTGTGAAACTCTTTATGAGATGTCTCGATGATGTGATAAGGCATTTTATCAAGTGCAAGGATTATCATTATTATAGTATAGGGTAAAAACACAGTAGAAGATGAGTACACTGAGGTTGTGTAACAGCTGAGTAAGTGCTGTGAGTATATGCACTACAGATATTAAGGTCATAAGATTTTCCCCCTTTGGAAAGCTCACTTGAAGAGCTGCATGAACATTTGAAGGGCCACAAAACTGGGGTTTGGAGCTGTCAGATTATCTTGGGTCTGAGAACTGTTACCTCTATTTTCATGGCCTTTGGTTGCACTGAGTAGATCTTGTTCCTGTAACCACACCACACTTTATCGTGCACCACAGTCATGCAGCGGATGGAGTGATGAGGTCGCCCAAGGTCCAAAAGATGGTAGTTTGTCAGGTCCCATTGGCCATCTGAGAAACAGCCCAAAAAAAGCAGGTAAACAGTTCATTAATAGCACAAAGCAAAATAAACTGGAGCACATCTTCACTCCTGTTAGAGAAAGAAACAATATCATGCTGAAATGCCTCAAAATGCTTCCCAGGTTAAGTTTAGTCTGTGAGCCCGAGGCATTCTGTCCCAGAGGCAAGTGTGCCATTTCTGTACACATTCACTGTAAGACCAGTTTCTCCTTTACACATCCATTCCTCTACATCAGGCTCACTAGTAATCTATACTTTGGCCCTTGAAATCCAGTACCAGACACAACACAAGAAATGCCTAGCAGATTAAAGCAGATATTTTAAGAATTTATCAGAATGATTGATGTTATACTACAAGCGCATTGAAAACTACTTTCCTTTAATTTGAAGCAAAACATCAGTAATTATGCTTGAGACTGCTACTCCCGTGGCCGCAGTACTCCTGTGATGATGGTGGTGCTAACTGTGGGGTAGACCTATTTACACCAGCCTGTTGATCTGACCATGAGATGAACCAGCTAGCATGAGACAGGGCGGGAACGAGAGAGCAGCATTGTGAAACAGCACTGGTGCAACAAACGGGTCACAGGAGAAAGAGAAAGCTATTTAGGCTATTTCAATGATAGAATCACCGATGTAGCACTGGGCACGGGCTTGCTCTGATTACAGGATGAGAATATCGGAGGATAGGGATCCATTCAGTAACTAATATGAGGAGGTGTCATTTTGCACTTTGCCATTGACCCTTGTTCTCACTCACACAGCGGCAGCCAGCAGATGTAAAGTAACTTACCTACTCCTCTGTGAAAAATAGCCAAGGTTCCATCAGCTAATGCAACTAACACTCGTCCTTTTACGTGTCTGAGGTAAAGAGAAAGGAGTTGTAAGTAACTGCAACTCTCAACAGCTTAAAGGGCTGATTTCAAAAGCCCCACACAATAATCATCAGATACATTTCTTGCCCCAAATCACGTGACTTCCTATTATTGACAAATCATTTGTCATGCACTGCACTTGTACAAATTGACAATTTGATGCTTAAAGTGTCAGCAGAGAGTCTGACATTTGGCTCGAATTTAAATCATCAGCGACAGAACAGTGAACATTTACTTACACAATACTAAGAATAGAATCCTTCAGCTTAATGGAATGCAGACATTTCTTCCACTGAGCTACTGAGGAATGGACGTACAAACTGCCAAAAAAACAAAAGATGCATCTCTTCACTATCCAATTTTAACAAAGATCAAATTCTAGAGAAAATATGTTAAATTTCTGAATGAAATTAAAAAAGCAGATATCCCAGTGTTACTACAGCAGCTGGGCCTGAGGTTATAAGGGAGCTAATGATTACAACACTACCACAAAATTGGTATTTTGCTTTCTAAATAAGACTTGTTAAAATAAGCGTTCACATAACAACAACAAGAAGATTCCATTTATAGAGCGTCTTTCACGTCGGGAGGACGTCCCAAGTTGGGTCAGGACCCGAGCAGGGGGGAAATGGTCAGGGTGAGGGAGGGAAGGGAGGGAGCGGGGAGGGGGTAGAGAGTTGAGTAGGGAGCTGAAGGCATGGTCAAAGAGAAAGGTCTTGAGACTGGCCTTGAAGGAGGAAAGGGAGGAGGCAAGGCGAAGGCACTGGGGGATAGAGTTCCAGAGCCTCGGGGCTGAAGGCCCGGCGATTGGGGCGGGGAATGTGGAGCAGACTGGAGCCAGAGGATCGGAGGGTATGGGCAGGTAGATAGGGGGATAGTAGGTCGGAGAGGTAGGAGGGAGTGAATGGCCTTGTAGGTGAGGATGAGGATCTTGAAATCGATCCACTGGGGGATGGGGAGCCAGTGGAGGCGAGCGAGGGTGGGAGTGATGTGGTCACGCAGCCTGGTGCGGGACATACACGAGCTGCAGAGTTCTGAATGACCTGCAGCTTGTGGAGGGAGGTGCCGGGAAGGCCGGCGAGGAGAGAGTTCCCATAGTCCAGCCTTGAGTTGATAAAGGCTGAAGAAAGTTGTCTCTCGTCAATGGCGGACAGGCAGCTGTCAGGACATCGGTGGTCATGGAGTTGAGGGTAGAGGAGGAAAGGTAGAGTTGGGTGTCATCCGCATACATGTAACCCCATGTCTGCGGATGATGTCACCAAGGGGGAGCATATAGAGGGTGAAGAGGAGGGGACCGAGGACAGAGCCCTGAGGGACACCGCACGAGACAGTGCGGGGGCCGGAGGAAAAACCATTCGCGGAAACAAAGTGGAGACGGTGGGAGAGGTACGACCTAAACCACTCAAGGACAGGGCCTTGAAGGTTGAGGTGGGAGGACAAGCGGTGGAGGAGGATAGCGTGGTCGACCGTATCGAATGCTGCCGATAGGTCGAGGAGGACGAGGAGGCAGAGGGAGCCCTGGTCACAGATGGTCAGAATGTCATTGGTGACCTTGACCAGGGCAGTTTCTGTGCTATGGTCAGCGGAAACCTGACTGAAGGGGATCGAATAATGAATGGGTGGAGAGGAAAGAGCGCAGCTGGGAGGCCACAACTTGTTCCAGGACCTTGGACAGAAAGGGGAGGTTGGAGATGGGCCGGTAGCTTGATAGCTGCGACGCATCAAGGGAGGTTTTTTTCAAGGTGGGAGTGATGGTGGCAGTTTTTAAGGGAATGGGAACAGAGCCAGAGGAGAGGGACAGGTTGACGATGTCTGCGATATGTGGGGCAAGGAGGTGGAGCTGGGAGATACGGAGTTAGTCACTGTGAAACAAGGAGCAAGCTTGTGTCAACACTCTCTCCCCAATTATTGTACTCAGGCAGCAAGGGCTGTCAGCACTTGGATACAGATTCCCCCATCTCTTCTCACCCCCAAAAAATGAAACACCCAGTTACTCACCAGCCGCTCTGTGCCCCAAGCCACATGGTTGGCAAGACACTACTCATCTTCTCGGCCTCCTCCCGCATCAGGTCTTGCTCCAACGGCAGTGCGGACACACCGTCTTTATATAGATCTGACTCTCTGTAAAAGACACATGAACAACACGCTTCAGGTCCCTGGGCCTACTAATAAAATACAGATTGGAAAGATACAAGAATTTAAAGGAAAAGGTTTTCTAATGGATAAGAACTCCAGCACCCCCAGGGAAACTGGAGCTACGGTATGCAAGCAGAAGGTGTAGTTTGCTGATACCCTTACCTTCGGTTAAACGACTGCGCACTGTCCGAAGAGTTCTGCACCCCCAAAGGGTCTGTAAAAACATGCTCCGTGTAAGCACCGGACTGACTGACATCGGATGAATCGTCTGCTGATGTGGGGATGTTTAAATTAGCTTCGGTTGCTTCTGTTGCCTCTTCTGCTGTCAAAAGACTGTCATCAGGGCTATCGCTCACAGCACCCATCTCTCCTGTGACAAAGAGCAGGGGTCACTGACAGCCACTACTCCTAAATCACTTATATACTGTGATCACAAAGAGCATTTTATGCAGAATACATGGAAGGAAGCCACTGTGGCAATAAAGCAAAGTAGCAGCATCTAACTCATTAACTCTAACAGAGTCACCGTCCTCAACGTGGAAAGTTAAAAAATCCCTCAAAGCTGCAGAGCTACAGCCTGCCTGGGGCTGAGTGAACCTCGGCCTCACCTGAATCTCCTTCAAGCAGCAGAGAGGAGCTGACCGGTGTGTTCGTGCTTCGAGCGCTGCCTTCTGTGGTACAGCCAACAACCGTGATGCCACCCAGCAGTCCGTCGCTTCCTGCTGAGCTATTGCTAGCGACACTGCCAGTGAGGGAGGCACACTCAGCCTGGCTGCCCTCCACCTCCGTCGGGACTTCCTCTCCAGCCAGGTAGTCGGTTTCTCGCGCACCTGTAGGTTAGAGAAGTGATGGTGAACTACTGTATCATTAAACTTCACATCCTGATACTCACAGGGTAAGGACTTTCAGATATTTTGACAAATTCTAAGGTTTTTATTTTCAACAACTACAAATTGCATTTATATAGCTAGAGCCTTTCATGTCAGAAAGGTATCCTAAGTCGCTGGCAGTTAAGGGTTTGCACCCAAGCTGGTGTTGGAATCAAGAGAGGATGGTGGCGGAAAGCAAGGTCAAAGAGGAAAGTCTTGAGAGTACTAACACATACCTGGGACACTGGCAAGACAAAGGATATGCGAGTTGCAGACAAAGAAACTGTCTAAGATGGTGCGGGGCTGGTTGGCATCTATAACAATAACCTTGCCAGTAGAGTGTGTGCTGGTGCAAATCCATACCAGGCTGGACACTTCATCCTGCTGCCTCAGCTCCTTCTCCTGTTCCTGCACAACACAGAGGCTAATAAGCAGATAGGCCGGCTCAGAACCCACCCCTATAGCTACTAACTAAAAAGATTGGAAAGATTAGGAAACAAAGCAGCTTAAACCTTACATTTACATGTCTGGAAATTCTACCACAGTGAGAAGCGATCACTGGTTTGTGATTTATTAATTATCAAAATTATTTATTACATTAAACAGACATCCCTGCTGACAACCAAGGGAAGAGATGATGGTATCCACCGGGAGCTGTCTTCAGTGGAAGTTTCTAACTTAACATATCAGGGATAGAGCGAAATAGAGATATGATAAACAGACACTACACTCCATATTATGTTCTATGAAGTCTTTTCAAATGTTCACTGTGATATGTCACTTTAAAAACTGCTGTGTGCAACTGTCTGTCGCGTTTCACCCACATATAGTCAATTCATCTTACAGTATATTTTGTGAAGCGCTTTGAGAAGTCTAGAAGACGTGAAAAAGCGCTATATCAAATGCAAGGATTATTATTATTTATTATTATTTCCTCACAGGGAATGCAAGAGCACTCAAGCCCTCCCTTCCCCCATGACAGCATCACTGGATTGGTTTGCTACTGCACTCTCAGTATAGGGCAAAATAGGGAGAAACAGAGTGAAAACAAACAATAAACTGCAGCCTTGCAGTTTGGGGACTGGGTGAAGTTGCAGACTGAATGAACTGAAGTCTCACTAACAATAATCACATGTCCTTTTTGAAATATGACATACTTTAAGTTCCTGCTCCAGCCGATCCAAGCTGCTCTGAGAACCACTGCGCTGTTTACTGTGCTCAATTTCCAGCCCGGGTGCGTCGCTATAAAATACACTTGCACCAAAGATCGAGCCACCATCACGGGTTTTTCCTCCTGATACATTGACCCCAACGGCACACCATAACTAAGAAAGACAAAATACAGTATTACAGGGGAGCAAGGATGGATACACAGCGTTATAGGAGTAAAAGGGTAGAGACCAAGTTATTAACCAGCACGATGTGTCTTCCCCAATTCATCCATTAGTCAATTCTATACCAACAATTCAGTGATAGTGCATGTGGGAGGTACCAAAACTTGGTGCCATTATCATAACTAAGCTACAGTAAACTGATGGCATCTGCTAATAACAACGGCACCTTCATGTGTGTATCCTTGTCATCCAACGGTTGGAGATGCACAGGAACAGGTAAATTCTTCATCTTGTCACTAGGACTACCGTTTGTGATCTGGGCGGGGAAAAAAAAACATGTGATTGCTCTACTGTACCTGCAAAATAGCTAATTTTCTAATAATAGTATTTGATATAATAATCCTTGCATTTGATATAGCGCCTTATCACGTCTTCTAGATGTCTCAAAGCACTTCACAGAATATACTGTAAAGTGAATTGACTGTATATTTGTGGGCGAAACACGGCAGCCAATTGCACACAGCAGTGTCCCACAAACAGTTGTGGATTGAGTGACCAAATTGTTATTGCTTTTTTTTCTTGAGGGATTATTATCAGGCATGTGGAGTAAGGAAACTTGCCCAAGGATTCCCCTGCCAGGAATCGAACCCAGGTCTCTCGCTCGCAAGGCGAGTGCACTAACCACTGAGCTACAGGACTCCACGATATAGCGCCTTATCACATACAGGTGGAGTCCTGTAGCTCAGTGGTTAGAGCACTCGCTTTGTAAGTGAGAGACCTGGGTTCAATTCCAGACAGGGCGAAACCTTGGGCAAGTTTCCTTACTCCACACCCCTAATAATAATCCCTCCAAAACCAAAAACAATAATAAATTGGTCATTTTCAATCTACGACTGTTTGTGGGACATTGCTGTGCGCAATTGGCTGCCGCGTTCGCCCACAGATATACAGTCAATTCACTTTACAGTGTGTTCTGTGAAGCGCTTTGGGACGTCCTCCCGACGTGAAAAGCGCTATATCAAATGCAAGGATTATTATTATTATTATCTCTGAGACGTCTCAAGCGCTTCACAGAATATACTGTAAAGTGAATGGACTGTATGTTGTGGGCTAAATCACTAAATGCGCTGTTGAAGATGAGAATTGAAAAATTTCAGTTGTTTTTTGCCCAAACCCATCACTGTTTTCACACTAGCCACCTCTTCAGCCAAGGGACAATCAAGTCTGTTTCCTCCTCATGGCAGCACTGTGGAGATTGCAACCTCATGTGCCAGACGTGCCCTAGAAACACTATCTACATAATGACGAAGGATGATGCAGCTTCTAAATGAAAGGTCTGGAAACCAATTTAGTAAAGTACTAACCTGTGATCCTTCATAGGATATAATTACCGTTAGCTTGCATAAAGACAGGTTAAAATAACAACTCATAGCATTTGATGTAGCATCTATAACATTAAAATGCCTCAGGTGTTTCACAGGGAATTGTTGTTAAGTGTAGTGACTGTATTTGTAGGCAAACTTAGCAGCCATTTTGCACACAGCGAATCCCACAAACAACTGTGAAGCAATTTGGGTAAATGTGAGAACTCACACACTATTAACACTCGACAAAAGCACAACATAAATAATGGGTTTTCTTCACTTCCTGATCACAAAGCCACCATGTGAGATGAGATAATAATAATCCTTGCATTTGATATAGCATTTATGTCTTCAAGACGTCTGAAAGATAAATGGTAAACATTTGCAAGATGTACCTGCTTAAATTTGGGAGGCAGACTCCAGCCATAGGCCTGTATGCGTCCATCCTCTTTCTGTACATGTGCCTTGACCTGCCGGTACTGCTCCCGCTTCTGCTCCCTGCGTGAGGCTGACGTGTTCTCATTGCTACCAGTACACAAGACAAATAATGTCAACCAGGATCAGACTTTTTAAAGCTTCCACAAATAGCTTCATAACCCTCAAAAATGCCTTCATTACAACCAGGCTCGACTATTCCAATGCCCTGCTTATCAGCCTCCCCGACTCTTCCCACCACAAGCTGCAGATCATCCAGAACTCTGCAGCTCATGTCCTCTCCTGCACCAGGCTCCGTGACCCCATCACCCCCACCCTCGCCCGACTCCACTGGCTCCCCATCCCTCAGAGGATAAAATTCAAAATATTTGGCCTCATCTTCAAGGCCTTCTATGGCCTTGCCCCCTCCTACCTATCCGACCTCTTAACCCCCTTATCATCCTGTCCACTCCATCCACTTAGCAAGCTCCAGCCTGCTCCATGTCCACCGCCCGGCCCACTCCACTATCAGCGGCTGGGCCTTCAGCCTCTCTGCCCGCACTCTCTGGAACTCAATCCCACAATCTTTGCCCCGTGCTCTCCCTTGCCTCCTTCAAGGCACACCTCAAGACCCTCCTCTTTGACCGTGCCTACGGCCACCCTACCTGATCCCAAGCAGTCCCTCCCGGGTCCTAATTCCTGACCGTCCAGTGCATTGGGATATCCTCCCAAAGTGAAAGGCGCTTTACAAATATAATTTTTGTATTGCTCTTTAAAACTGCTAC
Organism: Callorhinchus milii; assembly: GCF_018977255.1. Taxonomy (NCBI): domain Eukaryota; kingdom Metazoa; phylum Chordata; class Chondrichthyes; order Chimaeriformes; family Callorhinchidae; genus Callorhinchus; species Callorhinchus milii. The sequence continues at coordinate 12,119,828 of NW_024704761.1, read as the reverse complement.
TTTTTTTTTACCATTTACACTTTCACTTGATCATGCTCGTGGACGATTTGCGGTAATAGTTATACTCATGGACATGAGCTGTGACCCCAGCATGGAGGGAAATAGCATCTCTGAAATAGCTACCTGTTTAACCCTACTCCCATAATTTTTCCACATTCCCATTTATATTTCCTCATTTCAAATATTTGTCCAACTCTCTTTTGTTGGAGTTTTGCTTCAAAACAATTTTTGGAAAAGGAATTCCATGTCTTAATAACCCTCTGGGTCAAAATATTTCTCCTGTTCTTGCCCTTCATTGTTTAGTGAGGATCTGAAATGTATGCCTATCTGGGGCAGCCTGCTTTGCACACCTACCACACCCTTATGACTGTAACACTTACTCTTCATTGAGAAAATCGAAGGCCTTTGACTTATCACTGGGAAGCTGGGATATTGGACCACTTCGTTTCTTCACTGCTCCAGGTGTGATGTGTGAGGTGGGTGCATTGTACTTGACATTGACGGGTGGGATGGGTTTCTTGGTTGTATTGGTGGATGAACTGAACAGCCGACTAAAACTGGAGAAGAAATAAAAATCAAATAATTGACACAAGGGAGGAACAGTTCACTGAAGGATCATGCGGATAAGACCATTCCCAAAGCACAGACAACAGGGCATGAAGACTACCGTGAAGAATCCAGTCTATATGGTTTCTCTGCATTCTCTCACTCAGACATGCAGATAAAACAATCGCTGGTTCATTTGGCCTGATTTTATAGATTTCATTGCCTCAGCACAAAGCCCTGACTTTTTAAACTGTCGTATCATCAGGTACTACGGCGCAGAGTAGCAGCATCTTAATCTGATTTTAAAAGACCTTACACAACTCCAGAAATCAGAATGACAATTAAGGGCAATCGGCAGCAGTGAAATGCGGCAGCGAATTCAATGTTGGCACTGAGCCAATATGTCCATTCCTCGCTACTCTTTACAGCTGTGTCTCACTCAAGAGACAGTTATTTCATAGCATTTGACAAAATAATGTTCTGACTGGACAGCACCTTGCTGCTCTCCCACAGAAGAGTGGAATTGTGCAGTGAACACAACCCCCTTGCCAAAGCGTAGCCTGGGGGGGGGTGGTTAAGATAATTCACTGTATAACCTTCAACACTTCCTGCCATCAATGCACGTCAGACTTTTCTGCAGCAACATGTATAAAATGTGGCCTAATGCTCCAGTGATAGACAGCACAAGCCTCAAACCTGCTCTTTACTCAATCAAACATTCACCTTAGAAACATGCTTTATGAAGAGTCAAAAGGCAGTCAGGGAGACAACTTCGAAACTTTAAAACAGTTCTGTCTGTATCATTTCCATGAAACACCCTGCAGTCCCCAGCAAACAATCTCAGATGAAGATTGGGTTAGCTGCACCACACCTAGCACACCAGACACAAAACTGCCAAGTGCAGGCTATTATTAAATAGACAGCATTACAAACAGTCAGCAAAAGTTTTACCCACATTCTGCTGGTGAATAACATGGAATATGAAAAAATAAAAGTATGAATTAACATGAATCACACTAAATGACAGGTAACTAATTAATTGAGTGACAAACGCTGAAACAGAGTTGCTAACTGCAGATCCTGTGGGAAATTGTCCTTCAAATCCCAGTGTCTTATCGCTGTTTGGCAAAAAATGTCTATATTCCTGGAATTGGTTTGTGTGTAATAGGTAGCAACCTGGATGGAGGCACCATTAGAGGGAGGTGATCAGCAACTAGACACTGCTGGTGCCTGGAAGCTGGTTCCATCAAGAAACTGCACTTCCCACCGAGCAAGTGTCAAACCACCTGCCCTTCAGATTCCCACTTCAGTGAGTACCACTGTCCTCCTTCCTCATGCACGGAGTGCCAGGGGCCAACCTGCCTGAGGGAGCTGCACAGGTGCACAGGGCAGCCTCAACAACGTGAGCTTTATGAATAAATCCTTCCCATCCCTCTTCCTTCAAGCTGCACATTTTGGCATCTCTGCTGCTAGTACAGTTATGAGAGTAAATGATTGACTTACAACTGCCAGATGGTGGATTTCTTCTTCTCCTGCATGGCTGGACTTTCCCTCGAAGCGCTAATCAGAAAAACGAAGATAAAAAGACATTGCTCAAACTCTGATCAGATCCGAATGGCAAACTAAAACCATTCACATTGCGAGTCAGCAAAGGGTTCCCACCGGATCATCTCAGTCCATCGCACAGCTTCCTGAAGCTCCATCAGACGCTCTTTGTACTGGTTACGTTCCATAAGCACTCGAGCCATCTCCACACGAGTGAAGCGCTTCCTCTGAGCAGTAGGGACATCGCTCTGTAACAAGAGATGATCTTTGCATTTCAGAGGTTGAAGAGGTTTGATTATTTTAACCCAGAACTAATTTCTGAAAAGGGCTCTGGTCAGTAGCTTCTAAGGAAACATATTACATGTACAACACAGTTTAGCACAAGGCAGCTCAACTCATTACCTCATCAGAATCCTCTTTAGCTTTCCGCTTTGCTTCTTCAGTTTCTGTACGGAGCCTGGAAGAATGAACAAAATGTGTTGAAAGGTGCTGTCATTAAGACTAAAACCCATGCACACAATTATTCATGAAATTGAATTATACAGTGCATACCATGTCCGGCTCTAGGCAGGCCACGTGAAGTGGGTCTTTGTAAGAACCAGCAGCCCAGACATGCATCTACCTAAAGCCTGCAGCATAGGGACAGTGATATGAAAAGTGTAGAATCTTACTTCCTCAGCTCTTCCTCCAACTCTTTATTCTTCTCTTCCAATTTCTGTTTGGCTTGTCTGATGGACTCCAACTCTCCCTGCAGCACATCTTTCTCACACGTCAGTTCATCCACCTGTGCTATCAGATCGTTTTTCACCACATTCAGAGCATTTCTGAACAGAGCAACAAGTTAAAATGAAAGTCACCTTTAGTAAGCTAAACTACAACCAAAAAGTCAAACTGTCCACAATGTTCAGTTCCAGGTGCACAATTTAAGACAGGATAGGTAACACTGAGTGAAACTTACTTGGTCTCTAGCAGCTGCGTGTTTTCCTGAATAAGATTCTCAACCTCACGACCCATACCTATCAATAAATCACACAGACATTAGTGTGACGCAAATTCAGACTCAACACAGTGCAACCCACTCTCCATATCACCATGCTGTCATGGTGGTAAGTGGCACATTGGAGTGACTACAATTTCAATATACGAAAATTAGCATGAAGTCTTTGGCGGTCAAACAATGCAGAAGCAAATCAGCCAATGCAAGGACTAAGTTCTGGTCAACAATAGGAGAAAGGCTCAAAAGCAGCTGATGGAGATGGTTTGGAAGTTGGGAAAAAAGGTAGATAGCAGATGAGAAAAGCAGGGAGTGGAGGAAGCTCACAGCACACGGGCAGGAACACAGATGGACCAAAAAAAAAAAAATGTTAGTGTCTGGTGGATCAGAAACCTGAGGAAAAGGTCTCAACCCTCCTCTCCACGCAATGTTAAAGAATGATGTCCAATGCCCACCCTCTTATTACAGCTAATTTCTAGTGTGAGTTTATATACGCAACAATGGCTAAATATATTTATATAAAGAAAATTAAGAATATTAAAATGAAGTTCTTAAGAGTAGATGGAGTCTTACCAAATAAATTATGGTCTGAGAACCCATGCATCCCACGTGAGGCAGAAAGGAAGGAAACATTCTGTAAGATGCAGGGTGAGAAGCAGCAGCACACACAAGCTGAGGTACCGTGGCAATAGTGAGAGCGGCAAAGCCGAGCTGGGAACCACACGCGTCCAACCAAAGTGCACAGGGCACCGACAATCCCATTTCACACAATGATCAGAATACCAGTGGCAAACTGGCCATTTACCTACAGATAGCCATATTTTAGCAAGTTATTAAAAATGAAGGATTAGAACAAATCTGTTCAGATGATGAAGGAAATAGCAGTGGCTATGAAGAACACTGTGACAAAAAACTTAGATGCACAAATCTCATTATTGTTGGCTCTAACAAACTAGGACCCTTAAATACCAAACGATAATCTGGGCCAATAGAAAAATTCTTTTGAAAAGTTAGTCATTAATTGTTTTTTTCAACAATCTAATATGTCTGTTTAGTTTTTATCAATAAAGTGAAAAAATGTAGTTTGGCAGTAAAATATAACTCAATAGCACCAATCAACATCCTGCAATTTTGGGCAAATATGTCTGCACTTTTCTATTGGCCCAGATCATAAGTCATGCTCTGGACTCTAACCTCAACTTCCTCAAGATTGTAACAGCTCAGAACAATGCCCTTCACTATCTCCACCCAGAACCACCCCACAGCCTGAACTGCCAGAACAAGTGTCATGGCCTTTAGCTAAGCACAGTGTAAGTTATACAATTACACATAAAGTAGGAATGGGAAGTACAGAAGGTGAAAATATACACACCAGAAAACTCCCCTGGGTTAGCAGCCCAAGAGGAAAGGAAGCATGGGGGGAAAAAAAGGGCCAATTAGCTTTGACAGTGATTCATCAGTGCATATGGTAGACTAACAGCAACAGACATGAAGACGGGAGCAAGAAGCTACTCATCTGCATCTCAAACAGCCGAAACAGGCTGGTTCCAAGACAGGAAAAGCACAAGGGGTCAGTAATGGAACAAAGAGCATGCACAGGATGGAACAAAGGGTGGGCCTTGTGATGAGCTGCATTGTAAGCACAAAGTTCTTGCCACACACAAAAGGTATGTGTGTACTCTGGACCTCGCTGGCAGCTCACCTTGTGCAGCTGAAGAAGCACTGGCCATTAATAATAGTTAGCACAGGCCATTAGTAATACAGGTAGCACAGGCTGCTTTGTAGGGCTTTAAGAAACTTAGATATTTTTCAAAAAAACTTTTGAAGTTTTGGGAACAACGGTGGAAGAAAAGGCACACTAAATATCTTAGCTGCTGTTGGAATCTTGTCATCTTCCAATGGGGTTGGGGATGTCAAATCTGCAAGACTAATATCTTCTCACTCTGTCCAGATTGAGCACAACTCCAATTTCCTTACAGCCCTACATACATAGTTTGATGTTTAAAAAGACTGGGGCACTGGCTTCTGAACCTTCAATTTAATTTCAGATTTCCCTCAATCATTTGTGATATATCTCTGCTGGCAATCTGTCCTTCCTACAATCAGATTGCCCTCAGCAGTGAGGGCAGCACACTGTATGTGAAGACAAACATAACAATTTTGGCAATGTCACTAAATATTACAACCTGAACTCTGCTGACCAAAATGGTTTTGATGCGTTGAGCCATTGACCCAGTCCTAATGTTAATTTTATTACTGAGACCAACATAAACAAAAAAATTACATTGGTAAAGCGCCTCTCGGATCCAGAGGACATCCCAAGGCCCTGGACAAAGTTTCGGACCTGAGCTGTGGGTCAGAGAGGGTGGAGGGCAGGGTGGGGAAGCAGTGAGATTGAAAGCATGGTCGAAGAGTTGGGTCTTCAAAGTGGCAAGGGAGGGGCGAGGCGGAGGGACTGCGGGATGGAGTTCCAGAGGGTAGGGGCAGAGTGGCAGAAGGCCCTTCCTCCAATAGTGGGGCGAGCAAGGGCGGGTGCCCGCTGAGTTGATGGAGCGAGCAGGATGGTAGGGATTTAGGAGATCGCAGAGGGGGGAGCAAGACAATGGAGGGCTTTGAAAGTGAGGAGGGAGCCTATGGAGGGAAGAGTTGGGGAGGCCGACAAGCAATGAGTTTGGATAGTCAAGCCTCGACCCCACAGTCGACACAGACAAATAGATAGTACAGATCTCAATGCATCAGACTCCACTCCCACCTTCCATTTTCCATTAACTCAGACACAGTGTTGGTGTGCTGTTCAACCATGAAGACATCAAAGCCAAAGCTGATGCTGTCTCACCCAAACTCCAAAGACATACTTTCCAGCAGGGAGTTGGAGAGTGATTCCTATGTCACAGGAGCTCAGCCACCGCCGAGATCACTAACTCAGCATAAACAAAGATGTATCTTACTCTGGTCTGTAAGGCTCAGTACTGCACTGGCTGCCATGTTGTATCAATGGTGGGGGGCGGGGAGGAAAGAGAAAGAGCTGGAACAGGCAGGTATAACCCACGTATTATGTAAAGCACAAATTACTGCAAAAAAATGAGTTTTGCTCAGTGTGTCGGCACTCATACCTGAGCACTAAAATATTTACAGCTTTATCCAAAGATACAGTCACAGGACAGAGTTCTCCGTGTCATTACTAACAGCAATAATACATCTCTCTACAGGAGGGAATCAAGAAGCTGCAGCAGCAGCCTGAAGTACAAAAAGTAACTTGGTTTTGAATAGTTTATAGATATCTGACGGGCAGACAACTGTGCGTTGTTATCAGGAGGCATGTGTTGGGGAGGCTGAGTTACTGCAGACTCAACTCAACATTAAGCCAATTAATAATGGTATTATTAGGGCTTCGTTTTTCAGTGTTTATTAATTTTATTTTTCAGTTTATTTTTTAAGCAAGTTTAGAATTCTATTAGATATCCAAATATCAGCCGACAAAATATACAATCAATTCACTTTACGGTATATTTTGTGAAGCACTTTGAGACGTCGCGAAGACATGATAAGACACTATATGAAATGCAAGGATTATTTTTATTATTATCAGGGTTTTTCAGGGCTTTGGAATGCAGGAGGGGCACTATATGAATGCAAGGTGTTGTTATAATACACTATAATGAGCAGGTTTTTGAATACATTTCTCCAGATATGCCTTCACATAAGGAGGGGACAGAGGCGCCCTCATAAACGTAGTGTCTCCCTCCTCTCATACACACACACACACACACACTCACAGAGGAGAGGGAGAGACGGAGAGCGACAGTAAGATATGTGCTGTTGGTACACCAGGGCACTGGGGAGAGTGAGCAACAGAGAATAAACCTCACGTGACTATACATTTTTGGTGTTTTTCCAGTGTTTATTGGATAAACACCAGCTTTATTTTAAAAAATCAGTGTTTATCCTGTGGGCATTTATTCAGCGTTTAGGGGTTAAAATGGAGAACAACAACAACAACTCGGACTTATATAGCGCCCTCCATGCCGGACGGTATCTCAGAGCGCTTTACAGTAATGGATCCTGGCGCCGGGGGAGAGGGAGGAAGGTGCCTAAAGGTGTGGTCGAAGAAAAAGGTCTTCAGCAGAGACCTGAAAACAGGAAGAGAGGGAGCGAGGCCAAGGGAGTGAGGAAGAGAATTCCAGAGCCTCAGGGTGTAGTGGCTGAAGGCACGGCTGCCGAGGGTAGAGTGGAGGACTCGGGGGACAAGGAGGCGGCCAGACCCGGAATCAGAAGCCCGAAGTATAATTGAAAGCAATCCTCACATATGCAGTACTTGTGCTCAGAAGAGAATCCCATCAAAAGGATGATATTTGTGAGAGAAAATGCTGTCAAATAGCTTCACTGTGTTAAGTTTCCTGAAGGGATACAGAAATGTAACTCAAAGCTAAGCGATTCTAATTATTTTGTCTTTTTTCACTGTAGCTCAGCTATGCGTTTTACTGAGGAGTAAACAGGCCCCTCACCCTCCCGAGCCTTGGTCTCTGCAGCTCGTGTACTGTCCCGCACCAGGCTTCGGGACCACATCACTCCCACCCTCGCCCTCACTCCCACCCTCACCTTCGCCCTCACCCTCGCTCGGCTCCACTGGCTCCCCATCCCTCAGAGGATTGATTTCAAGATCCTCATCCTCACCTACAAGGCCATTCACAGCCTCGCTCACTCCTACCTCTCCAACCTACTATCCCCCTACCTACCTGCCCGTACCCTCCGTTCCTCCGGCTCCGGTCTGCTCCACGTCCCCCGCCCCAATCGCCCTACCATCGGTGGTCGGGCCTTCAGCCTCTCAGCCCCTAGGCTCTGGAACTCTATCCCCCAGTGCCTTCGCCGCCTCCTCCCTCTCCTCCTTCAAGGCCGGTCTCAAAACCTTTCTCTTTGACCGAGCCTTCAGCTCCCCTCTCGACTCTCTTCCCCCTTCTCGCTCCCTCCCTTCTCTCCCCTCACCCTGACCATTTCCCCCCTCCTCGCTCCCTCCCTTCCCTCCCCTCACCCTGACCATTTCCCCCCTGCTCGGGTCATGACCCAACTGTGCAGCGCCTTGGGACGTCCTCCTGACGTGAAAGGCGCTTTATAAATGGAATCTTGTTGTTGTTGTTGGTCAGTGCCACTGCACTCCACTGGCCATCTAAGGGTCTCAGGTGTATAGAAGAGCTAATCTCTGTTTAACTCCTCACCCAAGACTGAGGCTAAAAGTAGCATAGAGCATACCAACCTGTGTTACTATCAGTCTGGGAGAACCATTGCACACCGGCACCACTGTAACATTAAAGAAATACACAGGACCAACCGCGGATAACTGGACTTGCAACAACCTCACTATATCTAGCTAAAACAGAACTTCACAAGAATTGCAAGCTCAGGTGTAAAATTCTGCTTTAATTTGAGACTCAAATGTTCTGTGCTCCGTGCTTCTCACACTGGTTGGCAGTATAGGTGCTATCTCAACAGTGGGAGCTCATAATGAGCTTCCCAGGGCAGGACAACAAACAGCGTTTCATCAGTCATTCTCATCCCAGCCTTAATTTGGAAGCAAACAATCTGTAAATTATCAAACATCTAAATAAGCCAGCACTGCACCATCAAATTTAAATTTGCCACTGTACCTTTAAACCAGTGATACTGCACCTTTAAAATATTATAAAAATGTAAAAATAATCCTTGCATTTGATAAAGCACTTTCCATGTCTTCGAGACGTTCAAAGCGCTTCACAGAACATACTGTAAAGTGAATTGACTGTATATTTGTGGCCGAAACACAGCAGCCAATTGCGCACAGCAATGTCCCACAAACAGTCCTCTCCGTTAAACACTTCAACCGTGCACCATTCCTCTTTGAGCTTACTTACCCAACAAATTTGCCCCCTCATCCACATCACCTATCAGCTCAGAAGCAGATTGGGACAGTTCATCAAAAATGGACTCAGTGTTCCGACTGAACGCTTTGTTCTCAATTCCTTTGGTTGGTGTGCTGCAAAAAACAAATTACAATTTGGTGAAGGGCTTGAACAAAGTCATCTGGAGACTCCAACTCACACTTCTCTTTGACCGAGCCTTCAGCTCCCCTCTCGACTCTCTTCCCCCTCCTCGCTCCCTCCCTTCCCTCCCCTTACCCTGACCATTTCCCCCCTCCTCGCTCCCTCCCTTCCCTCCCCTCACCCTGACCATTTCCCCCCTGCTCGGGTCATGACCCAACTGTGCAGCGCCTTGGGACGTCCTCCTGACGTGAAAGGCGCTTTATAAATGGAATCTTGTTGTTGTTGTTAGCTGCACTCCTGGCAGTGACATGTCAAAAACTAGCTGGCTGATTAGTTTATATAATACACAAAGGATAGAGAATGTACAACAGGTCTAGTCATATGCCTTTGGTCTCTCCCAGTTCTCCAATGCTTCGCTCCAATCACCCATACTGACCTGATTCTACACTATAACTTATTTCACAGCAAATCAGGACTAACATTAAAAATAAAGCAGCAAATAAGAAAACGCAAACAGCATTTCCTCGTAGCTAGCTGCACATTGTATTGAACACAACCTTCTATAGAATGCTGTCCCAGTGAAGGTGGATAGGCAATAGATTTAGGAGAATCCACACTAACCTGGCTCCTTTACACCCACTGAAGTCTTGGTCCATATCCAATTCCGGCGTGGAATCAATAATGGCTTGAACATCTGATTTGTCTTCATTTTCAGTCATACCTTCAACACCAATAATTCCAAGTTTTTATATAACCAAACTACATTACAGGATAGCATCCTACTTTTTGTGTTTCACGACTGTTTGTGGGACACTGCTGAGTTCTATTGGCATCTGTGTTTCGCCCACAAAATATACAGTCAAATTCACTTTACAGTATACTCTGAAATGCTTTGAGATGTCTTGAAGACACAATAAGGCAAGGATTATTATTAAGAGAAATGTTGATGTGAGCTTATAAAATCACTAATGTTAACCAGTTTCAGAACTCTGCAGCTCGTGTACTGTCCCGCACCAGGCTTCGCGACCACATCACTCCCACCCTCGCTCGCCCCCACTGGCTCCCCATCCCCCAGAGGATCAAATTCAAGATCCTCATCCTCACCTACAAGGCCATTCACGGCTTTGCTCCCTCCTACCTCTCTGACCTACTATCCCCCTACCTACCTGCCTGTACCCTCCGTTCCTCTGCCTCCGGTCTGCTCCACATCCCCCGCCCCAACCGCCCTACCATCGGTGGCCGGGCCTTCAGCCTCTCAGCCCCGAGGCTCTGGAACTCTATCCCCCAGTGCCTTCGCCGCTTCCTCCCTCTCCTCCTTCAAGGCCGGTCTCAAGACCTTTCTCTTTGACCGTGCCTTTAGCTCCCCTCTCGACTCTCTGCCCCCTCCTTGCTCCCTCCCTTCCCTCCCCTCACCCTGACCATTTCCTCCCTGCTCGGGTCCTGACCCAACTGTACAGCGCCTTGAGACGTCCTCCCGACGTGAAAGGCGCTCTATAAATGTTATTGTTGTTTTTTAAAGCTTCCCACATATAACCTGGAAACTCAATCAGGAAACTTCAATGGGAAGAACCTGGTGCACAGATCAGGAGAGTGGCCAATGTGCAGCAACTGCTTCCCTGGCCAATGGATGCCAACCTCTCATACAAGGTAGCAACGTACAGGGTCATGAAAGACCCTGAAGTTCATATGCCAGATCCCAAAATAAATCACCTTTTCTCAGTTAAACATAACTTGCTTTTTCCCTTATTTGTGATCAGGCGTCAAGCAGAAAGACCAATTCATTTGCAGAATCAGTCTCACCTGGCAAAAAGAATACTGAGTAAACCACTTATTGCCTTAGCAGCTTCCCAGACACCTCGTTTGAGGATAACGAAAGCTTGCTACTTACCAACAGCTAAAGTTCTGGTCTCCTGTTGCACCTGCACGTCAATGTTCCTCTTGTTGTCTGGTTTCTTACTCGCCATATTCAGGTTTTTGGTCAGGCCTTCAGCCTCCATGCTCTCCTTTCTCGGAGTGACCGAACCTGCTATGCCTTCCTCCAGAGCCATTGGGGTGTTGGGCTTTGTTCCCACTGAGCTGGATGGCTGACTCGCATCCGAGAGCTCATCCTAGGAGATGAATGACCTTCATTAAAACCCTGATCGTCACAGAATCAAAAAAGTTATATTACCCATACAATAACTCTATAAAGTTAAAGGGCTGTGGTAAATCCCAGCTACCTGAAAACAAAAGCCAATTTGTCTGGGTTTTCTAACCAGGAAGGTATTAAAGTGCACGGATGTGAAATGTCAAGCACAGTAAAAGCTCAGGGTCTGTATCAGAGTTATTGACAGATGATGCAGGTCATAGTAAAGAGTTCAGTCATATGGAGAGTTATCCTGAGCTACATCAGAGCATCCTGCAGCACGAGCTCAGTACAAGTGCCAGTCTTGTCATTGCAAATTAACATCCAAATACATCTAAAGCTCAGTCCTAGTATCAAATATCAATAGCAGATTTACATGTGAAAAGTCCAGTGACTTCAATCCTACTTGCAATACTCTACAACCTACTTTCATGCCCTGGTGATTTTCTGTGCTGCACTTTGCAATACTCATTCAATTATCATTGGTTATTATTAGTTATTAATCATCCATGTTCTGTCCTCTTGCCATTCCCCTCATGGTGGATAGGCTTACAGTGAAGACACTTCAGGGTGAGATTTACCGGCCAAGTCATCCAAAGCCAGAACTGCAACTACGTTTCTTGGCAGACTCGTCTCGGGGGAAGGCCTATATAGGCAGAGATGTAAAAACACATGATGTACCACACCAACAGAAGAAGCAAGCCTGGGGAGAAACATTGGAGGAGGTAAACTAGATTCACCTTTGAAAGTGGTATCTCCACCTCCTGAGGTGCAGTGCTGCCTTCACAGCATTGCTAGCAGCAGCTAGCTGCAAGGATAAGCAATGCTATGTTCATAGTTCGCCACAAACACAACTGTTCAGGCCTTGGCTCCATCAAATGACATTAACAAATAGCTTTATTAAGAGAGAAATGATCCACTACCTTTCTCATTCCAGGATTCTGAACAAAAGATGTTGGAAGATTAGAAACCATGATAGTGGGTTCTTCTCTGGTCACTCAGCTGCAGATGGGTTAGACAGCTTAATAAAGACTCCACACTGGTAACAGCCGGTGAAAGCAATCTCCAATTCTGACTCCGCTAAAAACTGAACAATTTACTATTTTGAGATTCACATTAGCAAAATAATTCTTTCAGATCGATCCTTTCCCTTCCTTCTTTATCTCATACTTGGCATCCTGTTTTAATACTCCATTTTGCAAGCTCTTTAATCACATCAAAAATCTATTTTTCTGCTTGTTTTTCCTCCAAATGAATTAACTTTTTACTGAGTGAATAAATAATTCCGAGGAGTTGAATAAAGGTCCAAACTCTTCTCTCCCCACCCCCACAACTTCAGTCATTCTAAACCTCAGACCTTCATTATAAAGTCTAATGATGGAAAACTCATTCCCAGATCGCTCCCCTCAGAACTGGACTCATTACTCTCCTTGTGAATGAATGGAGTGACACAAAGCAATACTGCAGAGGCCTGCCAGTATCCCAGACAACGAGCATGGTGGGGCATAGCACGCTGACATATAGTTCTCAGCCATAATTCCACACAGCTCTGCAAACTCAGCTGTGCCAACCGGAGGGATGTGCCAAGTTGGGGGCAGGCACATCCCAACAAGGAAACAGGGAAAGTCAGAAATGAATTGCTTAGATGTAAGCAGGAAACGTAACAATGTAGGTTATTTAGGTTGCAATTTTCAAATATTCTTTCCCTCTTTCCTCCTCTCCACAGGAAAGTGAAGTGCTTTCACCTGCTATTATTTGATGGGAAGAAAACTGAATGTATAATTCTGTAACCTAGTCCTGCAACCTAGAACTTCAGCCACATTCTACACAGATTCCAGTGCAACGAATTTCTTAACCAAATAGTAATGTACTCAAACGGAGCGGAGAGCAAAACATTCACTGTCAAAATATATTCACTGTCCATTCTGAACAATAGCATGGTAGGAGTGGGAAGTTTCACAAGAAACAGTGACAATTCCCAGGATGTTTTTCTTAGCTAGTATATAGAGGGAAGAATAAAACACACCAACTGCAAACTGACATTTCCTGTTGCAGACATTTCAAAACTGGACAAGCAATCAGCTGTATGGTGAGTGCTGGATAGAATGCTATGCAGTGAAACCGGGTGTCAGCTGTGCTGCTTGCCAGCACCCGCCTGGGTTAACGCTGATCAGTCAATGACAGCATTGTTCCCAGCAGCATTGAATAGGTGTCTCCATTCTAAACAGTGTTTAGCAACAGAACAGCATTCAAGTGAAGAGAGCAGCAGAACAGATGGAAGCAGAACTGCAGGAATCAAAGGCTTTTTTGTTTGGAATCTCATTTCAGTGAGACGACGCTCTCTTCTGGGGAAATATTATATTTTCTCTTATGTTTAGTTATTCTAGAAAGAAAAGCACTTCAGCCCCAAGTTTCAAACTATTTATCAAAGCATAAATCAAACTGGCAGTTTTGCAACAGAACTTCTCCTCCTAGTTTTGATTGGTTCCTTTCAGCCACAGAACAGCCCGAACATCTCCTGAGTTCTTGCTCGAAGACCACCCAGTATAATGAGCCTTTTTTTAAACTTAGTAAATTCAACAGGATGGAAGAAAAGATTTTCCATGAAATAGTGACATTCAGCCCAGCAGGGAGGACATGGCCAAATGCAGGCTGAGCAAACATGGAAGCAGAATGAAGAGAAGAGAGACTTAACAATCAAAAGGCAAAACAGCAAACCTTTTAGGTGAGAGAGAGGAGAAAGTAAAGCAAAGTATCTCAGTTGAATCACCAGCAACGAGGCTGAGGCCTGTGCAATAATCACGACGTCGAAGTTACCAGCACTGAGTGAGTCACAACAACATCCCATACACCAACCTCCTCTACAGCAGATAATGCTTACACTCCATGATGAGAAGTCAAATTTGAAACTGTCATACCACTCAGTGACTAGATCATGGTATATCCTCCAATCAGCAATTGTGCAAAACTCAGCAGCAGTTATCTGGATTGTTGCTGGAAAACACATTGCCTGTCAGCAGTGTGTGACAGCTGCTGTCCTCATGGAAATGACAGTGGAAGCATAGGTTAGCAGCATGGCACAGGGAGATCAAGTCAACCTGGACCACTGGTTTACTGGAAATTAACAGCACCATACAGGCTTAAAACACTCAATACTTTCTCTCAAGTACTGTAACCATCAACGCTACGTGCCAGGAGAATGATCAAATGTGAAACAGGTTGTATTTAGCTGGGTGCTATTTATTAGATAAAGAATTTTTTAAAACTGACACCAGAATTTACATTTTACATCTAGGTAGCAAAAAGCTATTCAGTCGCTGATCAATGCAATTGTCTCTCCTTTATAAACTCATTTGTAGGAATCATAGAAGGAGCCAGTCATCCATCAAGCCTGTTCCACAATTTTGTTAGACCACAGCAGATCTCGCAATCTTAGTTCCTGCTTTTTCTTCATTAACGCTTTTGTTTCCCTAATACCCCAAATTCAGATGGAATTGCACAGTATTTGCATTGTTTCCATAAGTATCTTTAAGTTTCATTGCTTATTTTCTGACCTTACCTTTAGGCTTGTGGTGGATCGAGGTTGGCAGTTGAACCTCCAGTTTTCGGTGCCGGGTGTTTCTGCTCCTTCTTTCTGTGCATCAGGCGTACGAAGAACATCTCCTCCAGGCAATAGGAAAGGACCCAAGGAATGGGGCCTTTCTTTCCTGTTTACATTGGATCAAAGCACTTTTATATTTAGTTGGGTGATACTTACAAAACAGGTAAAACTTACATTAGTAGTTATTCTTGCATTTGATAGTGCTTTTCACGTCTTCTAGACGTCTCAAAGCACTTCACAGAATATACTGTAAAGTGAATTGACTGCATATTTGTGGGCAAAACGCAGTAGTCAATTGCGCACAGCAGCGTCCCACAAACAGTCGTGGATTGAGTGACCAAATTATTATTTTTTTTTCTTGAGGGATTATTATCAGGCATGTGGAGCAAGGAAATGTGCCCAAGGTTTCGCCCTGACCAGCTGGGAATCGAACCCAGGTCTCTCGCTTGCGAGGCCACAGGACTCCACTCATCTCTTCTTAGCCCCCAAAGTGGGGGATTGGGAATAGGATGCTAACAGGGAGGGAGAGAGAATAAAACAGTCACCATTTGGCTAGTGAGGAACAGTAGCTAATCCAAAGCCACTCCCAAGTTCACGTTCACTAAGATGGGCTAAGAGCCCAGGTCAGTTTGCTGGTTTCCAGCAGTTGCACTACAGTGAGAAGAAAATGGTTACACTGGATATCTTAGTTTGAGCATTCAGCAGCACTTCAGCCACCTTCAGTGCCAATAGAGCCAATGAACTGATTACTAGGTATTGGTAGTAACTGGGATAAAAGAGTCCAGCTCAGTCACGCTCAATACAGAAACACTTACAAACTTTAATGAACTCAAAAACTTCATTAGCTGTAAAACCAGCTGCAATTTAATTTTGTTTTAAGAGATTAAACCAGAGAGGTTATCTATTGAAAAAGATAGAGGAAGCGTATAACATGAAATTAGGAATTGTTGAGATTTTTAAAAAAGTCTCAAGACTACGAAAGCCATATTCTGTTATTTTGTGGAGTATTTCACAATCAAACAGCATGTCAGGACACATTTCATTATTAAAGAGCCAAAGGGGAGCTAAACTAGAGGTCGCACAGTTAATTTGGTACTAGCTATTATTAGTACAGCCACTGCCAAGTGAAATCTATGGCTGAGCTGTTTGTCAGATTTAGCCACAATAAAAATGAGACTGAAGAGCTCAGTCTGACCCTCAAGCACTTCAGCTTGTTGATCAAAGCACTATATACTATTGTAAATGCTTTCTCCACCCTCAACCAGTGAGGACAGACAGCAAAACTTCTTAAAAATTACACCAAATCTTCTCACCCTATCCGAACTCTACAGCATTGAATCCTGTCCCACTCCACCAGCATTCCATCTCATTCTACATCACCCAATCCATTCTAAAACAATCCTTTCCACCACAATGCATTAAATGCATAGTATCCCACCCAACATCATAGCACCCAATCTAAAGTACAGATACTTTTGTTCTGAAAACTCTCCGTGCCTTCCTGAAGGTATAGTACCTGCTACTACTCCACGAGCAACGCCAACCCTCCAGTAGTCTCAGTTAATTATTGTGAAGTTTCCTATTCGTGTCAAAACAATCTACTCATATTATTCAGAACTCCTGATAAATCAGATTATCTGTGGTTGCGTGACTTGGCTCCTGTGTAACGCTGATCCTTTGTGACAATATTCCAGGCAGAGGAAAGCTCCAGGGCCA
Organism: Callorhinchus milii; assembly: GCF_018977255.1. Classification (NCBI taxonomy): domain Eukaryota; kingdom Metazoa; phylum Chordata; class Chondrichthyes; order Chimaeriformes; family Callorhinchidae; genus Callorhinchus; species Callorhinchus milii. The sequence goes on along the minus strand of NW_024704761.1, from coordinate 12,103,287 downwards.
CAAATCGAGATATATTCAGCTACAAAGCCATCTAGCTCTGAGCACAAACAGCAGCAGGTTTCACCAACTGCAGGAACAACCAAGTACATGGTACAGAGAAAGGAGTCAAACATTTGGAATTCATATTACACACAAATCTCAGCAGGAAAATAGGTGATCAAAATAAAAGCAGATGATAGAGAAATAGACTATAATGAACTAGACAACGGTCAGGGATGTATTAAACAAATGACAAGTTTTATTCTTTTGTATGGACTGAATCCTTCATCTAGCTTTTGAACAATCTGCTGATCATAAAAATTAAATTTCAGGGATGAAACGTTCCTGAAACACAGGAACGTCACTTATAAATTACACACTTCATTTCCTATGTATACATTTGACTCTGTACTTGGTTCAAACAGTACACATTCTGACCCAATCTATTCCTCAATCTGACTAAATGGGCTGCAAAACATACTTTAGCCGAACCTGGTATAAACTCCCTCTCATTTATACAACAACAACTTGGATTTATAAAACGCCCTCCACGCCAGACAGCATCTCAGAGCGCTTTACAGTAACATTCATCTTCTAGGAGACATTCGTTAGTAAATGGAAGTGGGAAACCCCAAAACTTCACAATATTTATCCAGCCCCATGCATTCAGGGACAAAACTCCACCCACATCAGCGCAGAATCATTAATCCTGTGGAGTGTCTGATGTTCAGTCTGCACCTACTCTCCGACCCTCCAGTACTATCAAACATTTTCAAGAAGCTCAACATCAGCTGCTTATGTTGGGTATTTACTCTGGAGAAAAAACAATGAATCTCCAATACTGCTTGAGGCTTTTTAATTTCAAACTTATTCCCCAGGTTTCACTCCACAATCTAAGTCATCAACTTCAGCTCTGCCCCTCATAATATCAAAAGACTGGATCATGTTTGTCCTACCCCTCAGTTTTATTTCTTCTGACAAGAAAACTTCAGCTCTGTGAGCTTCTCCTCATAAAGTCCTGGATTCAGTCTTGTTGCTGTTATCTGAAACCTCATCACTATTTCACCACTATTTTAAAGGTAGGCCAAATTAGACAATATTCCAATAGTGGCTTCAACCAGAGTCTTGCACAAGGCTAGAATAAGTTGCTTCATGTCCTCAGGATGCACCTAGGATATGATTGGCTTTGTTGCTGGTAGCTTTGTATTGTCTGGAAACCTTCAGTGACCGATCAACAATCACGAGTAGTTCTTTCTCCATCTCCCATATAATGACATTGTGTGCAAATGTTTACTAATTATTGTCTGCTTTGACAAACTAATAGTTCCAGATATTAGAGAATTAATATTGTTCCCTTGGACGATACAAGACAGCAGTTCGCACATTGATACTTACAAATGCACTGCTCATTAACCCATGGCAAGGTCTTTGGGTCAGTGTTTAATAGTTACACCAGCGATCACTATAGCAGTATAAGCCCAAAACACCACTTCAGTGCACTCAACATATAACTACATTGCAAATTGCACATTTACTGAGCAACCTGCTGCAGTTCAGAACCACAAGTGCACAAGAGGAAACGGATCCCTGAAGTACAGGAAGAAAAGGTCATTTGTATCCCTAGAAATGAAGCCAGGAGCAGAGACTTGTGCAGTAGATCTAGCAAGCTACTAAACTCCTAATTAGCTACCTAAAGTTGAAGCCCAATCCTGCACATTGGATCTGGATATCTTATTTTTTTCTCAGACCTTTACTAATCTGCTGTAGCATTGCATTCATACACTTTAGGACTATAATAACTCCAACACTAAAAAACATTATTGAGCTGTGTTAATCACTCAACCTAATCAGCAAGAATTACACAGAAGACGATTTCCTCACCACATTCAGATCAGATTAAATATTATAAAGTACACAAGAAAAACATCCACTAGAACTTGAAAATAAGGTACCTGTTTCTGTGTGCATTATTATAAAAAGAAATTCTCCCATTCAAATTAACAGCTAAAATCTCCAGTTACCTTCATAGATAAGTTGGTACCATTAGCCACACTGAATAGAGAATGCTTAACACAGCAACACCATTCAGTACACTTAGGTTGTCAGAAACAAAACGGGTTTCATTCAAATACGTATACAACAACGGGAACAATCCTCAATACTTAGTTCAACACTACATTCTGCATTTTAAAACAGCTTTAAACAAATGCTCAAAATAATCAATGGACAAGACTGTGCAAAATTTTGCAGAGTGCATGCTCCTGCAGACAATGCATTCATACAAAATCATTTAAAAACTGCCGAGTGGAAGGGGAGAGGATAATATATATATATATAGAGAGAGACAAATTATTATGAAATTATTATTAAAGATGCAGGAGGCTAGGAACAAGTCACACAAGGTAGGCCAGGAGGCCATATGGTACCTGATTTTCTTTGGAAGATTCTGCGTTAGTGCTGGAAGGCCGGTTGAAATGGAATAATGCACGAGCAGCAGAACCGAGAGGGAGACCAGGATAGCTGAATTAATGACCACCGCCCCGCCAACAAAGCCAAACACAAACAGAAGCATGCAGCCAGGACTCATGGCTCTGTGCTGGCATGGTTGTGCTCCGAGACCAAGAACACCGTGGGGGAAGGTTACACGAGGGATGAGGGTGTATCCTTGGGACTGAAAAGGCTGTCAGTCAAGCACCGCCACAAAAGCAGCTACAGAAAACAATGCCATCAGCAAAGCCGACGAGCTACATTCTGCAGCAGCTCACACAGAATGACATCATGCTGCTCGCTGGCTGGATAGCCATGGAGCATCAGTGCTGCAGCAGCTCGAGTTCAGCACTCATTCGCCAGCACCTCCTCTCTGCTCATTGGCTGCAGAACCCATCACTTGCATAATACAGGCACATAAAAGGAGACAGCATCATTGAGAACAAATAACTAGATTGGGTTCTTATATGTAACACCAAGGCCCCGGGGCTTCTAAACCTACCCGTTAAACTCCAGTTTTCTTAAAATTCAACAAAGTATATTTTTTTAAAAAATGAAAGCAGTTTGCCTTTATAGCTTCTAATTGAGTGCTCTCAGCATAATTATTTTAATTCCAATCCATTACCCAGCCGTGCTTCTATTATACAATCCACTTGTCCAACATCAGCCAATCTATTGTTCACTGATCTGAAGTGTCAGACAAATGGGTCACTGGTCATATGTTCCAGAAACCAGTCAATGTTTAGATTCTGCTAGAAAGGAAATTAGAGCCAACAAGGGTTCTCCCTCTCCTCCGTGTCCTGGATGCTTACTTTCCTCAGTGTCCCAGGCATTGGCTGCCTGGCCTCGGTATACTCACCTCAATCTGTTGTGCACTCCTGACTCCAGTGGATCCCCACCATGCAACTGTTGAAATTTGGTTCGCTCTAAGTGCTCCATATAATTGTGAATCATCTATGAATGAGCAAGAAGGAATCACATTGAAAACATTTTATTATCTCAAGATACATGCTTTCGATTAGGAACAGAGTTACTCACTTTATAAAATGACGGTGTTACAATACTTCTTTTTCTCCTGTCTCTCTATAATAATTAAATTATGGATTATCATAATTCACCTTTGAGTCAGGCAAATTTGCATCAAGTTCTTTCTTTAAAGTACAACATCTGAGAATTTTTTTGAACAAAGTCCAAAAAGCACAAGAGAGGAATCTCCCAGCTGAGACCTTCAACAATCAACCAGTTACAAAGAATTAGCATCAATCCTGATCCCCTTCAATGTTAAACAATGTGCTGTGCATAGAAGCAGCAGCTTGAAGGCATTGGCTTCGGTTGAGCCACTTTACTAGACCCAACACCTCCCCCAAGGAGACTAGATTCTGCAGGGGACGACAACTTGAACCAAATGTGATTGTGCATGAGTCACCATGAGATTCTTCTATTCCCTAAACAATTGGCAGATCATTTTTGTGTAAAGCAAGGTGGTGGTGGTGGGGATCCTTTAAATGGATGTGCTCAGTGTTCCATTATGTCTGCCAGGTCCTTCAAGACGTTCAGTCTACGTCAAACATAAGTGGAAGTTGTTAACTTTCAGGGAGAAAACAGCTTCCTGCTCATACCAATGACAGCTAGCCAGGAATTTGCCCAAATAGGACAAGACTTGGTGAAGCTGCATGTGAACGCACATAGATGGGCTTCTCATTGGAGAAGAGGTCAAACTTTGAGCGACCACTTCTGTCCTTTTAAAAATGATGTTTCCTTTACAAATACCTCAAAGCTTTCCTAAGTAGGTCAGTGTAGACAAAGCTAAGGAAATTCTTGATTATTTAGTCTTAAACCCTGGAACAAGCAGGCACAATTACACAGGGTGATTCTTATATTTGTGTGTGTGCAATTCTCGCCATCTGTGCACACATTCTTAATTCCTCAGCCTGGATTACACATGGCTGTTATTAATTAGTTACAGAAGCAGATAAACCAGTGCATCAGATTTATGACCAAAATTGTTTATACTGTGGCACTACCACTGGTTGGATTGCCCTGGTACTCTTATTCTAGTGAGGAGATGCATAGAGCCCTATGTTAATCTTGTACTAATGGGCTGCTTGTGAATATTCTAATGCATCACTCCAAATAGTTCCCATCACAACCCACAGCTTACTGTAGTGCTGCAATTCTTTAAATACTTACTAGCTTCTTCAGAGGGGAAGAGGGAAATTTAGAGGGATATATACATCCTGTGCCTCTGGAGCTTATGAGCAACGTGTGTGTGTATATGCCTAAGCAAGTAAAGGCAGGAAGTGGAAGTGCTGCCTTCAACGAAGGTTGAACCACATAGTTATTGGCTTCAGTGATAGGAAGGGGATTCTTTAAAGTACAAAGGAACAGGAAAGTTACTTGAGGGTCAGGGAAGAAATCTATAATGATGGAAGTGAAAAGCATGTCCTTTTTCCATTAATCTCCTCATCAGTATTCATAAGTGATGATTACTGGAGTATTCCTGAGCCTATGACCACATTGTCAGGGGATGCTTCACAGGATATAATAGAAAGACTGCCATATGAACTAGCATTTAAGAAATGAGAGCAATTGAAAGTGTTAAACAACAACAAAATTACAAAATTAAAGGAAGTCCCAAGGTGCTGAATAGTTGGGACTCAGGACCCGAACGTGGGGGGGCAGGGTTTGGACGAGGGAGGGCAGGGAGGTAGGAGGGCGGCTGAATGCCCAGTTGAAAAGGAGGGTCTTGAGTTGTGCCTTCAAAGAAGCAAGGGAGGGAGCAAGGCAAAGGGATTGTGGAATGGAGTTCTAAAGAGCGGGGCCAGAGTGGCTGAAAGCCTGGCCACCGATGGTAGGGAAGGTCGTGTGGGAGACATGGAGCAGGCTGGAGCCTGCTGAACGGAAGAAGGGTTGATAGGGGTCAGGTCAGCAGGTCGGAGATGTAGGAGGGAGCAAGGCCGCGGAGAGCCTTGAAAGTGAGGCCAAGGATTTTGAATTCTATCCTCTGAGGGATAGGGAGTCAATGGAGCTGGGGCGAGGGTGGAGTGATGGGGTCACGGAGCATGGTGCAGGAGAGGCATTGAGCATAGATACAATGCACTCAAGAATACTGTATTTGAAAGCAAAAATCAGGAATGTTCAGGATGAATAGCTGCACAGTTTCCAAGCAGAAGTCGAATTTTAGTCGAATGGGGGATCGCTTTTGTAGCGGTAATAAACCCTTCAAAAAAAACCAAAATAAATTATAATAATAAATTGGTCACTTAATCCACGACTGTTTGTGGGACACTGCTGTGCACAATTGGCTGCCACATTTCGCCCACAAAATATAGTCAATTCACTTTACAGCATATCATGGAGTCCTGTAGCTCAGTAGTGAGAGCACTCGCCTCATAAGCGAGAGACCTGGGTTCGATTCCCAGCAGGGCAAACCTTGGGCAAGTTTCCTTACTCTACACGTCTGATAATAATCCAAGAAAAAAAATTGGTTATTTTAATCCACGACTGTTTGTGGGACACTGCTGTGCGCAATTGGCTACCACTTCTCATGCACAAATATATAGTCAATTCACTTTACAATATATTCTGTGAAGCGCTTTGAGATGTCTAGAAGACGTGAAAAGCAATATATCAAATACAAGGACTATTATTATCCTGCGAAGTGCTTTGAGGCGTCTCAAAAGATGTGTCAAGGCACTGTATCAAATGCAAGTATTATTATTGTTGAGAAAACAAAGAGTGTGATCGTCTATCAGGAGACTCAATTCTTGGTCAACATTCCGAGGATCTGCTGATGGTCTTTCTGGCTCACACCATGAATCAGAGGCGACAGTGGAGCAGCTTGTGAGGCTCCTGTTTACTGCTGTATTTTCACACGTGCTATAAACTTCCATGCCTGGCAATGGAAAATTGAGTTGATCCTCTGTGGTAATCTCAGTAGCCTGATTCCCAAGCCACAATAGACTACAGTACTCCAAGGCATTGCTGACGACAGATCAGTCGGTCTGACTAATCAGCAAGACTTGGGAGGGGCAGACCAGTCATTGAAGGCAGGGGTTCTTCACACTTGGCTCCTGTTAATCCTACAAGCCAAAGCCCCGACTGGTATAGTGGTCTTAGCTGGACAAGCAGCAGGAAGTTTGCCAGAAAGTGCTCACAAAGGCAAGCTATGTGTTTTAGCTGGGTAAACTGCAGAGATATCTTAATGTGCCACACTGTGTGCCACTCAAGCCTGATTCTGCCAACCTGCATCTAATACTTTCCAGAATTAGGTAAATATGTTGCATCTGATTGGGGAGAGTGTGCATTCCATTCCAGAGAAAAGTGGAATACTGTTTAATTAAAATACTAGATTTAAACTGGAGGAAGTAGCAGGGATTGCGAAGCATGTATATATGTGGCTGGGGGTGTCCACTAGCAGAATTCCACAGCATCGATTGTTCTGCTTTTGTTCACATCTACATAAATGCCTCAGAGGGTAAGATCTGATTACAGAACTGCTTGCTTCCCTTGCATTGATTACCTGCCTTAAGGAAAGGCTAGAAAAGTAGCAGTTAAAATAGTCTAAGAGTAGAGAGGAGGAGGTGCAGTCAAGGTTTGATTACCTTTCTTTATAAGCGAGAAAGCCTGAAACGCTGGATACTGTGCTGCAGATGCAGCATTGACATCCTGCAAATATTGGAACTCCATCTAGTGTTAAAAAGCCGGCACTGAGCAGCACAATGGACAGTTTAATCTCCACCTACAGCTTTGGAACTTGACAGTTCAATCCTGTTCATTGTTGCTCACTAACAACTGAGTTCTGTAGTAGCAGCTATACGTTTCTGTGACAAATAGAATTCAATTCACAATGCTTCAGTGAGTTCAGGCCATGTAACAGGATATGTCTTGGTTGACCAGGAGATGCAATATAATGTTGGTTAAGTTTGCACAAACGATCACAGCTGGATGCTCCACCTCTCAAAAGAAACTGCATTCCTCACTAGTTAACTCCCTATTTCTATGTAACAGAGCCTATTTTCAATGTATAAAATTCTTGAATGTAATAAAGCTGCAGGTGAGTGAATATATAGTATTTAGAAAGAGTTGGTGATACTGCCATTAGATGGTGCTAGTATACTACTGCAGTATTGAACGTTATGTTCACTGTGTTCATTGAGGCACAAGTCTCAATCTGATGGGCACAAGGAATGGACAAAAACATGTTGCAAATCTTCAAAAAAGTTATTTTGTCATTGTGCTAGAATTAAAAAAGGCTTTCAAATAGTTGAATTAGGGTAAGCCTAATCAGAAACAGGAAGATACCACAATTACCAGGTTATATTACAAAGTACAGACTGATAAGGTTTCAGATCACAAAATTTCATCGAAAGTATGTTAAAAAACCCTGATATAGACTGTCAAGTATATCTTGCTAAAGCAACAGGTGCCTTACATTAAGACGCAGGGTTACTCTGTCTGAAACATACCTCGGTGTGCCTTTGATGAAGTGCATTGTATTCCTTCTTCAGTTCCGACTCTCGCTCCTCCAATCTACCAACTTAAAAAAACACATTTAAAATCAGATTAGAGAAGCTGCGTTTAACAAAAACATCATCTTTATTGATTAATATGATTTAATTCATATTAAATATATCAGACACAAAATGTTCAAGACTAAAGCTGCGAGAGAAAACAGACCACGCAAACACAACCCTGTACATCCCTCACCCTACACATTAGAGTAGACCAGTATTCTGAAATCTACTGGTATTGGAGAAAATCAGGCCAGCTTTATGTTTCATAAGACTTAGGAGTCAGTTTCACTTTGGATAGATTGTTTTACAGCAAGATTCTCTGTATCCTAACCTTTCCTAAATGCAACACAGGGAGGAACAAGACACAGGCCAGGAGTGGAAAAATTCAGTGTTCTTGAAGACTATCCAGTTGTGATGCTCTTAGACACACTGTCTGGGCTCACACATGGAGAATGATCACTTGGATAAGTATGGTTGAAATTCAAATTGTGTGCATAGCAGAAGTAGTGAAACTAATGAATAAAGAAATTCAAGTGGAAACTCATGTAACTAAGCTGCACAACAAACTCAGGACAGTTTTAAGGAGGAAACTGAACTTAATTGTAACATACAACGGAGGAGCTTCTAGCTCCAAACTTCACCATTCTGTATTGTTTAGTTAAGTCCTGGAAGATATAACTCTGAAAGCCAACTGCAATAAATTAATTGATGAGTGGACTGCAGTGTTGAAGCTGTGTCAAGACTGAGTGCCAATACTTATACTGGGAACATGAGCAGAGGATGATGTGCAACCCAGCTAAAGGTTTACCTACTATTTTAGCAGCGTATCCAAGTGAGTCAGCAATCCAGGTAACTGCAGCAAGCATGTCACGTTTAGCAGCTGCTACAGGTTCTATAGTTACACTTAGCACCACACCCAAAATTTGGTGCACTTTGACCACAAAATACACACAGCTTTTTTTAATGTATCTTCTAATCTTGCTAACCCAATGGGAAAGTGTGTTACGACCACCCAAAGCAATACTGAGGCATACAGATCAGAAAGTTGCAGTTTTAAAACCAGAGTCCCTGCTGGGTTGTTTATCTAAGCTCGGGTCATGGTAGTGATACTATACTTAACTCAAAAAAAAACTCTGGGTTTCAAAGCTGCTTTGCCAGAAGCAACCCACCTCTCAGGAAAGGCCTGTTCAATACTAAGCAAAAAGTTAAAAATAGAAACCCAGCATTAGGGAAGGGCGGAAATGTTTAAAAATACAAGAAGAGGCAAGAATCAAGCTGGAGAACAGACACTGGTCACCAGGAAACCTAAATAATCTTACAGAATTATTTTGACCAAATTGTAATGAGCAGGGTTACAGTTTAAAATAGAACATTAGTAACACTGGAAGCCTGATCATGGGGCACAGATGTGGTCGGAAGGCAAAACAATTGTTAAGATGTCAAATAGATGCAGATTACGTCACAGCCCGAGCTCATTCTGACACGAATGGAAGGGTGATGTTTTAGTACGTAGCCATTCTATTGCAGTGAGTTTTCCTGAGTTTTAATGTCATGTAACAGAAGACACAAATAACCATAATCAAGTTAGACTGCAGACAATAAATCTTTCTCTCCACACAACCAGAATTTCTTAATTTCTTTGGTCAATGGGTACCCTTCTAAGGGATGGACCAAGTATGTCCTGAGAACAGGGTAATGAGTCATAGAGAGCAACAGTCTGCTTGGTTTTCACAATAAGTCGCTAATGGATTATGGACAACTGGTGCACAGCAATTCTATACAAGCTATGCAGCTACATCATGCTCTAAACAACTAAATCTTTTTTAAACCATCGTTTCAGATTCTACATTCTGCTGCTCAATGCTGGAGTACAATAAGCAGTGGTTTTGATTACACTATTCACTGTCCATCCACAGGCCCATATCCTTCCATTATAAACTATTTTTGGCTAAAGAGCTACTTTGTTCTGGCTTCTGTAAAGCGAGGTGTTGGAGAAAAGCCATAGCTTATCTCCGAGATGTTATCTCCGCTATACAATCATTAGGACTGAACGCCAAGCTTGTTCATTTTTGGTCGTTGTCATCCTCTCTTCTCTTATTCAAACACACTGGCTGCTAAAGATGCTTCAGGTTGGTAACAACATTGATTAACTCTGATCCTAAATGAGTCAGGAGCCTGAGGGTGGCACCAATGGCACCTAATCACAGTCAGTATATTTTAATACAACTTTCCTAGGCTTAGAACTGAGACATATTTGGTTAAAAATACTATCATTACTTAATAGCTATCACTACTAGCTGTTAACTCAGTGACGGTAGACTTGAGGACGAGGCACTGGACATCTCACCCCACAAAATGAATCTGGACCATTAATCCCCTACACTCCAGTAACATCCTACTAGCAAATCTCCCCCCATCCCCCCAAAAAAGTATGTAGTCTTTGATACAGAAACAGTGGCCTGTTTTAGAAGGCAACAATGATTATCTTCCACAGTGAAATTATTAAATGGACTCAGGTAGGTGCTGCATCTGTAAGGTGGGGCAAGGTGCCTGTGAAAACGCAGGGTTCAGAGCAGATTGGTGCCAAGCATTTAGCGGCAGTTTGCTCACAATGACGCTGCTTCACAACATTCCACTGTTTTGTAACCCTGAGCCTCGCTCATCTGTCACAGGTTTGCTATAGCCAAGTAGACACGGTAAAGAGGATACATTTTGATTCTAAATGCAAACCTTGTGAAAGCACAATGACGGTACCAGCCCAAAATGCAACGCAATAACTGGCATTGTTTTCTAAGAATTTATTGGTGCCCCAAACTAATTATTTGAACAAATAGTCCTCTAATGCCACAACTAACTCTGGGTTAGAATTGGGTGTTGCAGAATTAAAGTACTATGCTATAATCATAATTTGTGTCTGTCATGCCATAATGGCATGAATCTAAATCTTAATGGACAACTATTGTAGGTCAGGAGCACAGTCCACCTATGATTATTTGGTGCTAGAGTCTTGCTGTAACCAAGTGACCCACCCAAGCAAAAGTGTTTTTTTGTATGAATCTCTGTGTTCAAAGAGGGAGGATTTGTTTTTAACAGTGCCAGCATTAAGCATTCCCAAACAGGGCACGTCACACTCCAAGTGAGATAAACTGAGAATGTAACAGTAAACACTTAAGAATTTTAAGCGACCTTCTGAGTCTGCATTACAGTATTCATTCCTATTTGGTTACAAAAGTTCTAAGGTTTATGATCAGAATATAATGGAGTCAGGTTGGAAGGCAAGAACGATAGTGCTTAGTCAGAAATCTGAAAGGTGCTTTTATTATCTGCAAAACTATCTATTTGCCCCCAGCCAGGGGCACCTCTTCAACTGTTCATTTCTCAATACAGAAATTCTATTGTTGCTTATATTTGCCCTGATTATTAAGAAGTTAATTTATCACTCACCAGAGATGAAAAGAAACATTAAATGCTGGAAATCAGATTACAACAGAAAGTAATGGAAATACACTTCGCATTTGAAATTTTGGGTGTGATCCGAATCATCTCAATAACACTTTGAAGAAATCCTGAACCACTCTGATTATCAATCCATTTCAATTGTAATGCCTATTCTTCTTCATGTTTGATATCAAGTCAAGACAAACACAAGTATTCTCAAATCAGAGGCACTTACTCTGGTCTGCGTAGTTTTTTGCTTTGAGTTCAAGCTGTCGTGTCTGCGATTCCAACACCTCCACTCGAACCTGCAGGTCCTTCTTCTCCTGCTCTTGAGAATCCTCAAATTCAATAAATTTCTACAAGAGAGGACATACTCAATATTAAAACAGCTGAAATGTCAGGTATCACCAAGGCAAAGCACTGGAGCATTCCAGGGGCAATGAATCTGTTCGAGGCATTGTGAGAGGTTTTTAAAAGCTGGGTCAGAGGTAGCAAGTGAATTTGGAAGAGAGTTCCAGAGAAGAGGGACATGATGGTATTCAAGTGGTAAATTGGAATGAGAAGGTGGTGGTTCTGGCTAGAATGTAGGAGATTGCATTGGATTGCACAGATCGTATAGAGTAATGAGGACAGTAACATTTTGGCAGGCCAACCTAGATACAAAGACTTCATTGGGAGTCTTGTGATTACATTCTAAATATTGCTTCTACTCCTTAGGACAATTCACTTTCACTTCAGTGATCAACACAATCTCAGGCTCCAGCAGACATCATTTGACTCAACAGAAGGCGACTCACATGACTGTCTTCACTGACCAATAATACAATGGCCTCTGGGCTTAATCACGTTATTTTTAGTTCCTTCAAAACCATAGATTATATTGAATAGAAACTCTGATATCCTGCAGGAACAAACAGTACCAAATAAACCTCAAGATTCTGTGCAGATCACTAGACAGCTGATTCTAGTCAGATCACACTGCACTCTTTGTCCACATCCCTTCATTATTGAGTATATTGAAAAGATGTCTAATCAACACAAAGGGAACACTTTAGCAAAATCAGGTTCAAATTGGTACAATCTTATAGTACTATCTCCAGCTCTACCAGCCTGCTGTACTATTCCAGCTGTGCCGGAGTCCCATTAACATTCCTTATTATCAAATACTAGCTGTAAATTTCAAGGATGCTACAGGTACATTGTTTCTAGTCAGACTTGGGCTACAACTGACATTTTACATTTCACATTATCATATATATTGATACTTATCAGCAAGATCACATAGACTAAAGTGCCCTAAAGCTCCAACATGAACGGTCTTTCAGGTAAATCAATAGGGAATCAACTGGTCTGTATTCCCACATATTCAGGGAAGCAGACCTTTCGAATAGGATGTACAATGTCTCATGTGGAGGAAATTTGTTAGTCGGCATTAGGTATCGGCATCAAAATAAATGATTATTAAACACAATACCTTTCTGAAGTTTTTAATCTATGCCCGAGTTACTAACCGACTCAGTCATATCATTCTTAAACACTTTCATTCAATGTCAAGCCATTTATGAACTTTTGCAAGATTAATTCTGAGATTTGAATTCCCCTAGTTCATAGCATTTATACATGTGTTTATAATCTAATTTCTCTCTCCATTAACATTTATTTAGTTTAATTGACTAATGCCAGTGTTCTTCCAACTACTGACTGAGGCATCGCTAAAACGTAGGTACAAAAACAACAAGCATTTCTATAGCGTCCTTCACGCAGGGTAGCATCCCAGAGCACTTGACAATGGCAGAGTCTGACCCCAAGCCAGGGGATGGAGGGGGGGGGGGGGTGACCGTAAGCACGATCAAAAAGGTCTTTAGCCAGGATTTGAAAGTGGGGAGGGAGGGGGCAAGGTGGAGGGATTGAGTTCCAGAGTTTCAGGATGTAGTGGCTAAAGGCATGGCAAACAATGGTGGAGAGGAGGGGATGAGGGACGAACAGGAGGCAGATGAGCAGAGGCAGCGGGTGGGGGAGGAGTGTAAGCAAATTGGATAGGAAGGGAGGTGTGAGGGCATGAAGGGATTTGAAAACGAGCAATAAGATCTTGAAATCGATCAGAAATTGGGAGCTTGTGGAGCCTGGCAAGGACTGGTGTGATGGGGTAACAGAGGCGCTGACACCATCAGCATCCAAGGCTGCACTCTCCACCTCTCAAAGCCAGTCAGGAACCTCGGCGTTTTGTTCGACCCTGAGCTGTCCTTTCTCCCTCACATCCGCACCACAACTGGCACCGCCTTCCATCACCTCCGGAATATCGCCAGATTACGGCACTACCTCACCCCTCACGCGGCTGAAACCCTGGTCCACGCCTTTGTCACCTCAAGGCTGGACTATGGGAACTCTCTCCTCGCCGGCCTTCCCGCCACCTCCCTCCACACTGCAGGTCATTCAGAACTCTGCAGCTCGTGTACTGTCCCGCACCAGGCTTCGGGACCACATCACTCCCACCCTCGCTCGCCTCCACTGGCTCCCCATCCCCCAGAGGATTGATTTCAAGATCCTCATCCTCACCTACAAGGCCATTCACGGCCTTGCTCCCTCCTACCTCTCCAACCTACTATCCCCCTACCTACCTGCCCGTACCCTCCGTTCCTCTGGCTCCGCTCTGCTCCACGTCCCCCGCCCCAACCGCCCTACTATCGGTGGTCGGGCCTTCAGCCTCTCAGCCCCAGGCTCTGGAACTCCATCCCCCAGTGCCTTCGCCGCTTCCTCCCTTTCCTCCTTCAAGGCCGGTCTCAAAACCTTTCTCTTTGACCGAGCCTTCAGCTCCCCTCTCGACTCTCTTCCTCCTCCTCGCTCCCTCCCTTCCCTCCCCTCACCCTGACCATTTCCCCCCTCCTCTCTCCCTCCCTTCCCTCCCCTCACCCTGACCATTTCCCCCCTGCTCGGGTCATGACCCAACTGTGCAGCGCCTTGGGACGTCCTCCTGACGTGAAAGGCGCTCTATAAGTGGAATCTTGTTGTTGTTGTTGTTGTTTTGTGTGGGTGAGAATCCGGGCAGTGGAGTTCTGAATTAGTTGTATTTAGTGTATTGTGGAGCTGGGAAGACCAGCGAGGAGGGCAGATAATTGTATATGAAGTAATAATATTAATCCTTGTATTTAATATAACGGCTTATCACGTCTTTGAGGGATCTCAAAGCACTTCACAGAATATATTGTAAATTGAATTTACTGTATTTTGTGGGCAAAATGCAGCAGCCGATTGTGAACAGAGGTGTCCCACAAAAGCTCATGAATTGAGTCACAAAATTATTATTAGTTTTCAAGGAATTGTTTGATAAAGTACTGTATCACGTCGTTGAGACGTCTCAACGACATTGTAAGGATATCTTACATTTTACATTATCATGTTGGAGTAGCAAGGATGGTGGATCTGGTTAAAGATGCACTACAGGAAGAGCTGTTGTCTCAAGAGTGCCATTCTGTTCATGTAAATTGTATCACATGCCTTATACTTAAAAAAAACTCTCCAAAAGTCCTTTTCAATAGTAACAGGATAAAAAAGATGGAAAGCAGAGAATCAGTAGGGTGAAAATGCATCATGCCAGTGGTTATTTTAAAGTGCTTTTCATTTCAGTGTCAATCACAATGACTTCATATTCCTTAGCACTTGCAAACCCCCAAGTGTTTACCAATTCAAAAGGAAAATGCCGCATATGATTATCTTACATGATAAATGTCAAAGAACGTCTTCTACTCACTCACTCACAAATCTTATGTTATGATTTTTACTCAAAGTGGAACTCACAATCTGGTTTGGATATCTTAAGCAAGGTGAGGGGTTTCTGTATGTGTCAGACACCTTACTGACCAACAAAAATGTTCATGCAATGGTAAAGTGTGGGCAAGCCTCGCTTCTCTTTGGGAGGTCAGAAATTGAAATTAGGATGGGAGCAGAAGTGTAGAGGGGCAGAAATGCAACTAAAAGAGAAGTTATTCTGCATAAAGAAATTTCGCCCACAAAATATAGTCAATTCACTTTATAGTATACTCTGTGAAGCGCTTTGAGACGTCTCAAAGACATGATAAGGCGCTATATCAAATGCAAGAATTATTATTATGAAGACCTTGTGCACGGGAAAAAGTATGAGCAGGAGAAGGTTCTGAGAACATTTATTAATAGGGACAAAACAAAAGTATCTGCCAAAACTATTCAATTTAGAACATTTCTCATTGATTTTTTTCTCTCTAGAGAGAAGCTGCAAAAGTCTCGTCATTTGTGTAGATATAGGGCAGCAGCTAGCTAAAAAAGAACAGGTATTTCGAGTCTGATTTGGAGTCTGCCTATTTTGTGATTTGGCTTCAGCTCAAAAGAAGTGCTGCAGAGCGTCGGGAAGCTTGGTGGCACTGCAAAAGGCTCTTCACAATATGCTTAAGGCGAGAGCACTTTATTGCATCATAGGGAGATTTTCCTTATCTCGTGACAGTGGTATAACCAGACTCTGCACCAGTGACATAAAAATGATCCAACTCACATAACCAAAGGGCAAGAGTCAGCCTTTGGCAAGATTACCTCTGCAGCAATCACTGCAAATTTGGATAAAGGATCCAATGCAAAGAGAATCCAAACTAACCAAAAGTTTACACTTTTTTGAAGGAGGTGAGGGAAGGACAAGGCCAAGGGGCTTTGGAGAGTTCGAGAGTGGAAGCAGAAATCCTGAAAGCCCAACCGTCGATGGTGGGGCAGGTGATAATATAAGAGGGCAGTGCCTGCCAAACGGAGAAAGCAAGCAGGTGGATTGGTAGGGTTTTAGACAGTAACAGAGGTAGGTGCAAGACATTAGAGGGATTTAAAAGTGAGGATGAGGATCAAACAATCAGTCACTACCTTTGACAATAATTACTGTGAAGCACTATAAAAGTTAAAGGATTACTTGTAAAACCATTCAGCCTTTTTCCTCCATATCTCCCAGCAATAATCACTCAGCTTTGTGGGCTCACATAAGGAGAGAAGCTCTGTACACTTTGCTGGCTGGAGTGAGTCACATACACAAGCCTTTCTCTTTGGCCTTGCCAAGTCCCTTCAACATGCTGGCTGCGTTTCTCAAAATAGATCTGAGGTCACTACAGTATTTAATTCCAGACAACTTTAAATACATAAAAACAAATCTTGGTGCATCTCATATTAGAAGCTCAACCTGGAGCTATAGCTGCTGTTTGTGTGGTGTAGCAAGTAGAAATGCTGATTAGACGTCTAGGATTTAATCTCATCACGTGAGCAAGAATAACAAATTGCATTTATATAGCACCTTCACCCGGAGTAGCGTCTCGGAGCAAGTTAAGTGAACCTCTGGCTGAGAAGCAGACCCTTAAGCAGTTAGCTGTCACCAGACATAAATTTTATACCCTCAAGAGACAAAGGACACAGTTGGAGGGGAAAGAAACAAAAAGTTAAGATTGTAGGGTATTATACAACAATCAGTTGCGAAATAGGCTTCAGCACTGGAAGAAACTTTGGGTGGGTATGTAGGTAGGACAGGAAGAGGAAGAGAAGTAAACTACAATAGTCAGGATGTCCTACATTAGTGCACAACAGCTCTCCAATATCTTGCAACACTCCACATTACTTCTAGGTCATACAATGAACTGCACAGAGAACAAACCAGCACCTCGCAGCAACACACTAAGCCCAATCAGCTTCAATAACAACAACTTGTATTTATATAGTGCCCTTCATATGGGATTGTGTCCCACAGTGCTCGACAGTGGTAGTCTGACCCTGAGCCAATGGGAGAGGCAGGTGACCATAAGCACGGTCAAAAAGGAGTCTTCAAGCTGGATTTGAAAAGAGAAGGAGGGCGCAAGGAGGAATGATTGAGGGAGAGAGTTCCAGAGTTTCTGGGAATAGTGGCTGTAAGCATAACTACCGATGGTGGAGTGGAGGGAATGAAGGACGAACAGGAGGCCGGAGCCTGCTAATTGGAGGCAATGGGTGGGGGTAAGCAAATCGGATAGGTAGAGAGATGCGAGGGCATGAAGAGATTTGAAAACAAGTGAAAAGATCTTGAAATCGATCCGTTCAGTAATTGGGAGCGGGTGGAGCATGGCAAGGACTGATGTGATGGGGGTACGGAGTTTTGTGTGGGGGAGAATCCGGGAGGCGGAGTTCTGAATTAGTTGAATTTTGTGTATTGTGAAGCTGGGGAGACCAGTGAGGAGGGCATAGGAATAATCCAGCCAGGAAGTGAACGAGGGTTTCAGCTGCTTTTGTTGTGAGGTACAGATGGAGACGGGCAATATGACAGAGGTGGAGAAAAGCAGTCCTTGTTCGGGAGCGCATGTGCGGTAGAAAGGAAAGCTGGGGATCGAACCTTGGTCAGAGAGAGAGGACATCATTTGTTACTTTGACAAGCGCTGTCTCTGTACTGTGGGTAGGGAAAAAAAAATGGACTGGAGAGGTTCGAGTAGGGAGAGTGTGAGCGATGTTGATTTGCAACCACGGGTTCCAAAACTTTGGCCAGGTATCAAAGGCATCAAGGAAACATATTGTAAAGAACTAGACAATTTTCAGTTCATAAATAACTCTACTGTATTACAATTAAACAAATTTTCATGCCACAAAAGTCTCAAGCTTTATAAACAAAGCTAAAATCCAAACCAAAGTTTTGAATTTTCCTCACACGGTGGAATCCCAGAACTTACCACCTGGACAGCCATTAGTTTTTAACAAGCTTATGGCCTTGTCTGACATCAGCAAAGTCACAAATTGAACAAGAACTTTCTCTCACTTGGGATGCTCTTTGACTAAACTGGCTATAAATTCCTGCCCCTTCCATTGAACATGAACTGAACAAGCAGCATGCAACTGTGCAAAAGAAGTCTCAAAATAGAGTTGGTCAATTCTTATGAATGGAATTAGACTAGTCACTCCCCACCTTGCACACTAATTTGATCAAATGTTCAGAGAGAAGCAAAGAAACAATGAGTACACGGGACACAAGTCAAACTTTTCTAAGTTAGCATATATAAACTCAGAGCTGTTCAACCGAAGTAATAGATCGAAACAAGCGACAAAGTCCAGACCAAAAAACCTCCCAAGGACAATCAAAGGTGATCAAATATCACAAATCTCAAAGTACTTTCTGTTACAAGCTTTCATTACATCAAGGCTTGTCCATACAAACTCACTGCTTGTCGGCCTTCCCAACTCCTTCCTCCACTCCAGAACTCTGCAGCCCTGGTGTCCTCTCCCCCACCAAACTCCCTGACCCCATCTCCCCAATTCTCGCCCGACTCCATTGGTTCCCTATCCTTCAGAGGATCCAGTTCAAGATCCTAGTCCTTATCTACAAAGCCCTCCATTGCCTCACCCCACCCTACTTCTGTGACCTCCCAAACCCCTACTAACCCGCCCGCTTCCTTCGATTAGCCGGCTCCGGCCTGCTGCACATCCCCCAACCCACCCGCCCCACCATTGACGGGAGAGCCTTCAGCCACTGTGCCCCCAACCTCTGAAATTCCATCCCCCAATCGCTCCGCCTCACCCCCTCCTTAGCCTCCTTTGGCTATTGCACAAAGTTAAGGCCCACGGGATTAATGGAAACATATTAGCATGGATTGAAGAGTGGCTAACGGGTAGAAAACAGAGAGTAGGGATAAACGGGTCATTCTCGAATTGGCAGGATGTGACTAGTGGAGTGCCACAAGGATCAGTGCTGGGCCTCAGCTATTTACAATTAACATCAATGATCTAGACGAGGACATTGAATGTAACGTATCTAAATTTGCGGATGACACTAAACTCGGTGGGAGAGTAAGCTCTGAGGATGATGCAAAAAGATTGCAACGGGATATAGATAGGCGAGGGGAGTGGGCGAGTAGGTGGCAGATGGAATTTAATGTGGGGAAGTGTGAAGTTATTCACCTAGGTAGCAAAAATAGAAAAACAGATTGTTTTCTAGAGGGGGAAAGATTAGATAGTGTTAGATAGTGTCAGAGGGATTTGGGTGTCCTTGTACACCAGTCTCAAAAAGTTAGTCTGCAGGTGCAGCAGCAACTAAGAAAGCGAACGGCATGTTAGCGTTCATTGCCAAAGGTTTAGAGTACAAGAGTAGGGAAGTCTTGCTGCAACTGTATAGGGCTTTGGTGAGACCACACCGAGAGTATTGTGTGCAGTTCTGGTCTCCTTATTTATAAAAGGACATACTTGCCCTCGAGGGGGTGCAGCGTGGATTCACTCGGTTAGTTCCTGGGATGAGGGGTCTGACCTATGAGGAGAGGCTGAATAAACTAGGACTGTACTCTCTATAGTACAGAAGAATTAGGGGAGATCTTATTGAAACATATAAGATTCTTAAAGGGCTGATAAAGTAGACACTGAGGGACAGTAGGAGACTCTATAACCAGGGATCACAGTCTTAAAATTAAGGGTCAGCCTTTTAGAACAGAGTTGAGGAAACATTTCTTCACTCAGAGGGTAGTGAATTTATGGAATTCACTCCCCCAGAAGGCTGTAGATGCTCAGTCCTTGAACATTAGGAGCAGGAGAAGGCCATTAGGCCCCTCGAGCCTGTCCCGCCATTCGATAAGATCATGGCTGATCTTCTGACTTAACTCTAATTACCTGCCCTATCCCCATATCCCCTAATCCCTCTATTTTTTTAAAAATCTATCAGTCTCAGCCTTGAACATGGCCTTCTCCTGCTCCTAATTTTTATATTCTTAAGTTCTCCTTCAAGTCCCGCCTCAAAACTCTCCTTTTCAACCATGCCATAGGTTACCCCCGGCCCTTCCCCTCCCTTCTCCCCCCTGATCCCAGCTCGGGTCTTAAATGCTGTACACTGTCCAGCGCCTTGGGACACCCTCCCGACATGAAAGGCGCTATACAAATGTAATCTTGTTGTTGTTGTTGGCCTCCCCAACTCCTCCCTCCATATGCAGCAGATCATCCAGAACTCTGCTCTCCCGCACTAAGCTCCGTGACCCTATCACCCCCATCCTCACCTGACTCCACTGGCTTCCCATCATACAGAGAATACAGTTCAAGATCCTGGTCCTCACTTCAAAGCCCTCCATGGTCTTGCTTCCAACCCTACCTTTGCGACCTCCTAATCCCTTATCATTCTGCTCACTCCCTCCGCTCAGCGGGCTCCGGCCTGCTTCACGTCCCCCAATTCGCTCGCCCTACTATTGGCAGGCTTGCCTTCTGCGACTCTGTCCCCACCCTCTGGAACTCCATCCCGCAGTCCCTCAACTTCGCCCCCTCCCTTGCCTCCTTCAAAACCTATCTCAAGACTTTGACTGTGCTTTCAATCTCCCTGTCTCCCTCCTTGCCCTCCACCCTCCCCGACCCTCAGCTCAGGCCCGAAACTCTGTCTGTCCAGCGACTTGGGATATTCTCACGACGTAAAAGACACTATACAAATATAATTGTGTTGTTGTTGAACACAGAGGACCGAGGAGTAACCTTCCATTCTGCGGTATTTCAGCAAGTATAAAGGATTGTTACCTTTCCAAGAGTAATAATCCCTTACCATAATAATGATAATTTGGACACTCAATCCACGATTGTTTGTGGGACAATTCTGTGCCCAACTGGCTACTGCGCTTCATCCACACAACATACAGTCAATTCACTTTACAGTATATTCTGTGAAACTCTTAGAGACGTCTCAACAACGTGATAAGGCGCTATATCAAATGCAAGAATTATTATTATTATTAACACTCATGTGTAGTTCAGTGCAGCTCCAACTGGGGAGATCCAATACTTGCCCTTGAAGAAGGGTGTGGAAAATTAGGTCATATAAAAACAAAAGCGATTTACTACTGTCAGGGTGATTCATGCCGTGGCCCAGAGGCAGATCAACCATCCTTTCCGAAAAGGGTGCTTTCACAGAACTTTAAACGACAAGATGTAAAGTAGGAATGAGAAGAGATTTTTCATTTTAAAAAAGCTTTCATTGAGCAATTCCAAAGTAAAGTTAGGTTATGTTTGGGCTTTTGCCCATTTAGTTCAGGACAATCAAGATTGTCTATTATCTCCCAGTTCTTAAAAATTCTATTAAGGTGAATCTGGTAAAATGATCTCTTACCAACACAGGAGTACAAGTTAAGGACATACATTAATTTGCAAATCAGCATACAGAGAGCTAGAACTATTTTATATTTTTACCAGATTAGCCAGAAGAGAATTTTTAAAAACTATCAGATTTACTGCACTTTTTGAGCCTTGTAAACTTATTTGGAATTGTTTAAATATGGGGATAGTAAATTGGTTCTGAAATGATCATTTCAGGAAAACATTCCAGGCACAAGGATGTACTTCCAACCTTGTGCACATCCCGACTGCAGAATGGTGAGGGCTGTAACTGTTACCATACTCATTACAGAATGCTTCACATTTTACATCCCTCTCTCCTCAGTTCTCCCTAAGAAAACACTAAATTTTGGACAAGTGGATGGGAAGCTCAACTCAAACCTCCTGAAACAAAAGCAGAAGTCGCTGGGAACACTTAGGCAGCATCTATGGAGAAACAAAAGTGAGTCAACGTTTTGGGTCCACAACCCTTCGTCAGAACAGACAAAGTTGTGGACCTGAAACGTTGACTCACTTTCCTTTCTCCATAGATGCTGCCTGACCTGCTGCGTGTTCCCAGCGACTTCTGTTTTTGTTTCAGATTTCCAGCATCTGCAGTATTTTGCATTTTTTTTTCAAACCTCCTGATTCTTTTCAGCCAATGAAACTGGCAGAACATTGATCTCAAGCATATACCTTCAGCCACCAAGCTGATGTCAGATAGTTCAAAGGAAGGGGGGGGGGGGGAAACGACGAGCCATACTCACTCCCAGCTCCACTGTTCCTTTGAAAGAAATTGCCAGGGTATTTCCTTTAATCATCTTACTCTTGGTTTAGAAACTTTAGACTTTTTCTGGAGTAATTCAGCAAGCAAAGCAAGCTGTGCTGATATGACTAACGCTAAAGTGCAGGCCAACAACAATAATAATAATCCTTGCATTTGATACAAGGAACAGAGCACTGTTTATGACTGTAATCAGGAGGTAGTGATATGTAGATCAGGTTTGTTCAGTTGTGTAATCCACAAACAAGTTACAACCTAAACCTTTACGTCTACACAATGCAGGCATTTCCACATAAGCAGAAACACCCAAAGGCAGCTGTAAAATCTGGTGAATGTACATTCTGTTATGTGTAAGGCACTATACAAGCGCAAATTATTTTTTAACGTCTGCAGTACCTCACTTTGCCATAAATTCAAAACAGATACCAATGTCCTCTCTCCACAGAAGGCAGGGAGAATTAAGTCCAGTCTCTGTGCTAATCAGACAGAAAGTGCATTGTATATACGCTCAGTCATGGTCACCTCCAGTCATTTGCATCCAATACTAAAATTAGATACCAGCAAATCTAATAATATAAAAGGGACAGGGTGGTTCCAGCACACCCAGTGTTATTGGATCATGTGAAATGAGGAACACTGTTGTGGAAGGGAAGGTGTATTACTAAAATTGTTGACTAAATGTTATTTTGAATTCCTGACAAATAATAGGACATTGATATTTCTACAATATTCAGCCAGATTTGGGTTTTAATGAGATGCTACACGTCCCGCATGCTGGTGAAACAACGTAACATATCTGAAACCTAACGGCAGCGTATCAAATAATTTGTCTTTATTTAAGGATTGTGGCTCGTTCATGTAATAATAATCCTTACATTTGATATAGCACTTCACGTCTTCTAGAACACTCAAAGCGCTTCACTGCAAAGTGAATTGACTATATTTGTGGGTGAAATGTGGCAGCCAATTGCACAGAGCAGTGTCCCACAAATAGTCGTGCATTGAGTGACCAAATTATTATTTTTTTCTTGAGGGATTATTATCATGTGGAGTAAGGAAACTTGCCTAAGGTTTCTCCCTGCCGGGAATCGAACCAAGGTCTCTCGCTCTAACCACTGAGCTACAGGACTCCAGAATGGTAGAGATTAAGAATTTTCCACTTATAGAATCTGCAGGAAAAGGCTTACTTTATCAACCTAAACAAAGACCCTAAACTTCTCCGATAAATATGTGTTTTAATGTTTTAAACATAACACTGATAAGACAGGACTCACCTTTTGGATCAAAGTGTAAATGCACGACATAAAGTAGTACTGCCTAGTGCACACTGTGCATTTATTATGCAAACAGTATTGTACAGACTTCATACAGAGTCAATTATGTTAAAACACAATACACAAGGCAGCAGAGAAGGCACCATTCAGACTTGCATATTAAGAATGTGACACTCAGAAGGGAACTGAAACTGAGCAAGAAGCTCCTATATTCATAAAGTTGATGAAGGTTAATGGGGTCAAAATTTCTGTTTCTTTTGTTGTGATGTGGATGCAAATCAACTATTGCATCTGCTATTACCATCTTTACATGCCCTAAGATGGGACTTGTGAAACCCACCCATGTAATATGTGGAATTCCAAAAAGGTGCATTCAATCTTAAGGCTGTACAGAAAAAAAAATGAAATGTTCTGCGAGAATTGTGAATTTCTTGGTCACAAAGTGTGATTATAGGGTGTAGAGTGAGTGACAATTACAAGAAATGGCAGGAGATTCACAATTGAACCAGTATCCTGGATTCTCTACAGATCAATTACAGATTTTTCAGCAATGGATTTGCATCTTTGTCGCCTCACTATTTTTAATTGTGGTGCTCTCAAGACCTGGATGAGGGCAAGCTTCCTGCATCTGAAGATGGAAGCCATACATCTCAGTACAGTCAACATCTTCTCCTGTGGTCTGACCCCTCAACGTCTCTGGCCTTTCCTAAAGACTTACTAAATCTGTATGTAACCTAGGCGTCAGGTTCAACCCACAGCTGTCATTCCTACCCCACATCCGGTCCCTAACAAGGACCACTTTCCTCCGCCTCTGTCACAATGATCGCCGCTGATGACCATACCTCAAACCCAATACAGCAGAAATGCTCATCCACATTTTTGTCACCTTCAGCTTCGACTATTGCAATGCCTTCCTCACCGGTCTCCCCAGCTCCGCAATCACAAAATCCAACTAACTCTGAACTCTGCCGCCCATATACTCACCTGTTCTAAATACCGTACCACAATCACACCAGTCTTCGCCAGGCTCCACTGGCTCCCTATCATAGAATAGACCGCCTCAAGATCCTCAGACTCATCTACAAATTCTTCACGTCCTGGCACCTCCCCACTTTTCCAACCTGCTTATTACCCACTCCGCCACCGCCGCCTCCAGCTGGCTCCAGCCTCCGGCTTGTCCCCTCCAATCCATCAGCAGCAGCCGTGCTTTCAGCCAATACACCCCAACTTTCTCACTCAATCCTTCCGCCTTGCCCCTTTCTTTCTTTTTTATAAAAAGTTCATGCTGGAAGACCTTCCTCTTTGATTGTGCTTACGGTCACCTTCCCCCACCCCTCCCCCTACTGTTGTCAAGAGCTCCGAGACTCTATGTGAAAGGCGCTATATAAATGTAAGTTGTTGTTGTTGGTGATGATGATGCTACTTTTGAAACCACTGGCAGGACCTTGTGAGATTACCATACAAAAACAACAATGAGACTTCAAACTGGGAAACCAATTATTGACAATTTCATCAGAATATGTCTCAAAGTAAAACAAAAGCTTCTGTGCAGTTCAAATCCTGTATTACATTACATAAACATTTGAAAGATGTACTGTATCATTTATACGTACATCCAAAATATCCCCAACTCAGATCTACTTACTGGTAGTATTTCAGGGTAACATAACATAATTCTCTGCCAGTTGGTAACACTCTTGCCTCTGAGTCAGAAATCCGGCTTGCTCCCTCCCTCTCCACTTTCAAATCCTGCCAAAAACCTTCCTTTTTGATCGTACTCCCCACTCCCTCTCCCCCTGGCTCAGGACCAGACTCCACTACTGTCAAGCACTCAGGGACGCTACTACACGTTAAGGGTGCTATATAAATGAAAGTTGTTGTGTGTTCAAAGTCCCATGTCTGGACTTCGAATTCATATAATCTAGGCTGATACTCTAAACGTACTGCTGGGGGTGTGCTGCCTTGATGGAAGTGCCATTCGCCCACAAATATACAGTCAATTCACTTTACAGTATATTGTGTGAAGCGCTTTGAGAGGTCTGGAAGATGTGAAAAACGCTATATCAAATGCAAGGATTATTATTCTACAATGAGAAGTTAAACCGAAGACCCATCGACCTGTTTATATATTGCACTGTTCAAAAAAAGGGAATTTCTCTGTGTCCGGACCAACAATATCCCAACTACTATTGATCATTAATTCAGTTCATGGCTGCTTGTGGGACATTGCTGTGTGCAAAGTGGCTGCTGTGTTCGCCTTCAAAACACAGTCTTTATAGTAAATCAGGCAAAGAACTTTGAGATATCCTCCAAATTTGGTTGCTGCAACATTAAGCTCATCTTAGCGTGGAAAGGAGTTCACTGTGTGAGGAGCTTACTGTGTTAGCCAACAAAAATCACTTGACTTTAAAAGTAATCATGTCAGATTGCCTGAGGAAGATGAAAAATGCAAAGAGGGCTAAACTCTTGAAGTCCTGTAGTGTAGTGGTTAGAGCACTCGAGTTGCAAGCGAGAGGACCTGGTTTGAATTCCCGAGCAGGGCAAAAGTTTGGACAAGTTTCCTTACTCCACACGCTTCTGTTTACTGAGCAGTAAACAGGAACCCAGTTGTTAGTCAATTGGTGGATTGCTTTTCTGGGGGGTAATAATCCCTTCAAATTAAAATTTAAAAAATTGTGGTCACTCAATCCACATTTGTGTGGGACACTGTCATACACAATTGCGTTGCACCCACAAAATGTAGTCAATTCACTTTACTGTATAGTCTGCGAAGCGCTTTTTGAAACATTGCGAAGACGTGAAAAGACACTGTATCAAATGCAAAGATTATTAAACTCTGGGCTGCACACCAATAAAAAAAAGTTATCTGGTTGAGAGAAAAAAGGTTATGGGAACACAAGACAATTGAGGTACTGCACTGAAACTTCTTGCCCTAGTTTCACCAGCTTAACAAAAGATCGTTCATGCAAAATACACCGATTTTAAGTTGTCATTCCTTCATTAATATTCACTGATAAAGGAGCTGGTTACTAAACCTCCGGGGCATCGTATTGCCTTAAACAAGTCCTACAGGTGACATTTGGTAAACGAAAGTAAATCAATCAACGACCATATAAACCACTGCAATGTTGTCTGGTGCAACTGGCACTTGTTTTGATGTTCCTTTAATAATAAATCGCACCCAAGTTGGAGTTTTTAAAATTGGGGCCCGTTAGCCTGTCATTCTGACTCACCCTAACGTGTTGGGACCAAAGCTGTGTAATTGACACCAAGGTGACCAATCAGAATGACGCATGAGGCGCCATAAACCTATCACAGAAAAGTAGGGAGGAGCAGAGTGGGTCAACGCCGTAGGTTAGGTTGAGCGGTGTGAGCGGGACTGGAGCCCGGCGCCGTGACTTACACGCACCCGTTCTCGCCCTCACCTCCTCGGCGTGCTTACGGAGCGCCTTCTCGCGCTCATATTGGGTGATGAGCTGCTCGTTGTCCTCCTTGAGCAGCTCGAGCTCCACCTCGTGCTCCTGGTTGGCGGCGAACACGGCGTCCAGGTTCTCGAGCACCCCGACCACCAGCGGCATCAGCTCCTTCACCACGTCCTCGTCGTACTTGCGGATCATCCGCTCGAACTCGCGGTAGATGCTGGCCGCCAGGCCCGACACCCGCTCCGACATCACGTTCGTATTCGAGTCATCCTGGTAAACCACCCCGTCGTCCAGCTCCATTTTCGCTGATAAATCCCGGGCTGTGGCGGCGGGCGGGCGGGAGGTACGCGAGATCGGAGCTGTGCCGATGCCGCTCGCGCCGCCAACTCTCTATCCGCTCGCGCAGCCCGTCACGTGACGTATGTCACGTGAGACATTGGTCAGCCACGCCCTGATTGTGCTCGCCACGCCCTCCGCGATCAGATTGGGCCAACTCCGCACTGGGGGGGAAACAACAGCAACTACTTACACTTATATAGCCCCCCCCCCCCAGGCGGGGAGCCGTGTCAGGGCGCTCAGAAGGGAAGGGCATTGTGTCTTAACCAACAATCCACTAATTACTCTGTCATTCTCTTCATGATTGTAAAATGGCAGCCAAAGGTCCCTTGGCAATAATTACTTGTGAGAATGCTTTCAGATGTGGTGAGGCACTTTAATAATTTTTTCAATAAGTTCTTTATTCTGGTAGCATTCAGTGGTGCTCAGGGCGCTCAGAAAAGCATCAATCCCATTCCCTCCATAGCCTCACAAACACTGGGTTTCATCCCCTCCCATTTTATTCCCTGAAATGAAGGGTCTACTCCCACAAAGTAATAACACCAGAATGTGTATCTATTGCCATATCACTGTCTTGTGGGGTTCCTCAGGCCTCTGTCCTTGGTCCCCTCCTCTTTAATATCTATTTGCTCCCTCTTGGTTACATCATCCGCAGACATGAGGTCAACTTCTGCATGTATGTGGATCACACCTAATTCTATCTCTCTGCCTCCACCCTTGACTCCAGGACCATTGCTGTCCTGACAGGATGTCCTTCAGACATCAAGTCCTGGATGAAAGTTAACTTTCTACAGTTGAACATCAGGCTTGACTACGCAACCAGGCTCGACTATGCAAACTCCCTGCTTGTCGGCTTCCCCAACTCCTCCCTCCTTAGGCTGCAGACCATCAAGAACTCTGCAGCCCGTGTCCTTGCCTGCACAAAGCTGCGCACCCTATCACCCCCATCCTCGTCCAACTCCACTGGCTTCCCATCACAGAGAGGAGATACAGTTCAAAATCCTGGTCCTCACTTTCAAAGCCCTCCATGGCCTTGCTCCCCCTTAACTCTGAGACCTCCTACCAACCTGCCCACTCCTTCCATTCAGCGGGCTCCAGCCTGCTTCATGTCCCCCGCCTCGCCCTCCACACCATTGGCAGGCAGGACTTTAGCTACTCTGCCCTCACCATCTGGAACTCCACCTCGCCCCCTTCCTTGCCTCCTTCAAGACCCGTCTCAAGATTCTCTTAGACTTGCCCTTTGTTCACCCTCCTGCCCCCCATGCCCTCAACCCTCCCCAATCCCAACCCTCAGTTTGTGTCCAGGACACAATGTCCAGCGCCTTGGATGTCCTCCTGACATGAAAGACGCTATACAAATAAAATTTTGTTTGTTGTTGTATTACTCCATGGCTGTTGTACATTGCTATGTGCAAATTGGCTATCTCATTCATCTAAAAAATACGCAGACGCTAACATTACAGTAATTCCTGTGAAGCATTTTGCAATGTCCTCCCAACATGTAAGGCGCTGTATCAAATGTAAGGATTGTTATTATTCACCACGTACATCAGTATTGACAGCATTGACAGTGTGTGAATTAATATGCAGCTGCATTTCTAAGATGAGAACAGGATAAGAAATCAGGGCATCACACTTTGGCCTGAGCAGCAATAACTCAAATTCTGCTGATTTACACTTTGCCAAAAGATATTTCCTCATCTTAATTCCAATATCAGCACCAATTGCAGAACCAATTGGTCTAATCTGATCTTTATTACACCAATGATGTAGAATATATAAGGCAATATAATTTACAAATGCCATTTCATTGGCTGCTGTTCATAGAAGCTCAGGACGCACATTCACTTGGAGGAAGTTAGAAATCACACATCGCCTAAAATTGACAACTTCTTCTTTTGTGGCTGGTGCTCTGAGATCAGTATTACTTACGATCTGAGGGGTTTAATCCGCCCTCACAAAGAGGAAGCGGAGATATTGGAATATGGAACTAGCTTGAGCACTTTGTGACTAGGCTCAGGCTGGGATTGCCTGGCTGGCAGGGTGATCTGCTCACCTGACTTGCTCGCATGATCATGAAGATAGTATCAGGTCCAAATAGTTCTATGATTATTTGTAACCTAGAGTGTTTGGGAGGAAAACGGTTGTCTGCGGGGACACCTTTAATTCCCTTCAGGAAGGCGTTTTTTTGATAACAGGCACAAACTGTGTCCTACCTTTTTATACATGAGAGTACGTAGGTGTCCTGTAGCATAGTGGTTAAAGCACTCGCCTTGCAAGCGAGAGACCTGGGTTTGATTCCCAGCAGGGTGAAACCTTAGGCAAGTTTTCTTACTCCACACACCTAATAATAATGCCTCCAAAAGAAAACAATAATAAATTGGTCATTTTCAATCCACGTCTGTTTGTGGGAGACTGCTGTGCGCAATTGGCTGCCGCATTTCGCCCACAACTCACTTTACAGTATACTCTGCGAAGCGCTTTGAGACATCTAGAAGACAAAAAGCGCTACAAATACAAGGATTATTATTATTACATAAGCGCAAAATCACCAGATGACTTTAACTCCCATAGGCAAAGCAATCCTCAGATAACCTCTACATTAAAAAGTTTATTTGAAATCCTATTCTCCTCTTCACTCTTCTGCTTCCATTGACATCCTCCACGGTTCACGTGATCCCAAATAAAAATAAGCAATCAACCCACCCAGAGGAATCTTGAGGGTTAATGAGACTCCGACATTGATCTCCGTAAGAGGCCTGCTGCTTATGCTGTCACGGTTCATCTTCAGAACTTGTGCATCTCACACGTGGCACATGGAGATTGTCCCCATGGGACCCTTATCTGTCAATCCACTATACAGTATATCCTGTGAAGCACTTTGACATGTCTCAATGACGTGATCAGGCGCTATATCAAATGCAAGGATTATTATTCTAATAAATATTATCTCCTCGTCTGGAAGCTGAGGCATATCATAGAATCATAGAATTGTACAGCACAGAAGGAGGCCATTTATGTCTGTGTCAGCTCTTTGAAAAGAGCTATCCAAATCAATCCCATTCCCCCACGCTCTCCTCATAGCTCTGCAAACTTGTCCTCCCCAAATAATTATCTACTCTCTTAAAAGTTGTTATCGAATCGGCTTCCATCAGCCTTTCAGGCAATGCATTTCGTCTATCGAAGCCCCTCACAATTTAGAAAATGATCATTTCTATCAAGCTCCTCTTAACCTTCTCTGCTCCAAGGAGAATAATCCGAGCTTCTCTCGCCTCTCCTGATCACTGAAGTCCCTCATTCCTGGTACCATCGTGGTAAATTTCATTTGCACCCTCTCCAATGCCTTGACATCCTTCATAAAGTGTGGGGCCCAGAACTGAACACAGTCTCTCGCTGAGGCCTAACCATTGTTTTATAAAGGTTCATCATAACTTCCTGACTTTTATTCTATGGCCCTATTTATAAAGCCTAGTATCCTGTATGTTTTATTAATAGCTTTATCCACCTGTTCTACCATCTTCAAAGATTTACTTATATGAACCCCACGTCTCTCTGTTCCTTCACCTCCTTTAAGATTATCCAATCAGCTTATATTACCTCTCCTCATTCTTCCTCATAAAATATATCAGTTTGCATTTCTCCACATTAAACTTCATCTGCCACATGTCTGCCCATTTTACCACTCTGTCTATGTCCCCTTACAGTCTGCTACTTTCTTCCTCACTGTTTACTACTTTTCGTAGCTTAGTATCATCTGCACACTTGGAAATTGTCCTCCCTATACCCAAGTCCATGTCATTTATATAGATCACAAACAGCAGTGGTCCCAATACTGATCCCTGGGGGACACCACTGCACTTCCCTCCAGTCAGAAAAACAACCGTTCACCACCACTCTCTGCTTTCTGTCTCCCAGACAGTTCTGTATCCGCTGCCACTGTCCCTTTAATACCGTGGGCTTCTAGTTTGCTTACAAGTCACTTATGTGGCACTTTATCAAATGCCTTTTGAAAATCTTTTTAAACTCCATCAACTGCATAACCTTCGTCTACCCTCTCCGTTACCTAATCACAAAACTCTATTAGGTTTGTTCGATATGATTTGCCTTTAACAAGTGAAAATTTATTTTGTCTCGGATTATGGTCTCTAGAAGTTTCCCCACTATTGACATTAGGCTGACATGGCCTACAGTTCCTAGGTTTATCATCTGCTCCTACCACCACCCCCATCCCACATTCCTTCCTTCCCATCTCTCCCTCCTCCCTCTCACCTACCATCACCTCTATGAAATCTACCACCTTCTCCCCTCCCCACTAACTTGCTGGTCACCCAAGCTCCTCCTTCTCTGCCCACTACTGGTTGACATCATCAACCAGTTCCTCTCCTCTGGATCAGTCCCTGCCCCCCTCAAAACTGCAGTCATCACCCCCCTCCTCAAAAAACTTTCCCTTGACCCCAGCCCTCAAACCCCAGCCACTACCGCCCTATTTCTAATCTGCCCTTCCTTGCAAAAGTCCTAGAACGCGTTGTCGTCAATCAACTTTGCGCACACCTCTCCTCCCACTCCCTCTTCGAACCCCTCCAGTCTGGTTTCCGCCCTGCCCACAGTACAGAGACTGCATGTGTGAAAATCTCAAATGGCATCCTCTCTATCTGTGACCAGGGCTCCCTCTGCCTTCTTGTCCTCCTGGACCCTCCACCACTTTCGATACAGTCGATCACCCCATCCTCCTCCACCGCTTTTCCTCAGTCATCCACCTCAGTGGGACTGCACTCGCCTGGTTCGAGTCCTACCTCACAAACCGCCAGCTATACATCTACACAAACGGCTTCTCCTCCCGCTCTCACCTGGTTACCTGCGGGTTACCCCAAGGATCCATCCTTGGACCCCTCCTCTTTCTGATCTACATTCTCCCTCTTGGGGATGTCATCAGCAGATATGGGGTATATTTCCACATGTATGCAGATGACACCCAACTCTATTTTTCCAACTCTCTTTGCGAACCCCAGTCCCCTGATGTTGTGTCAGCCTGCCTGTCAGACCTCAGAGGCTGGATGAGCACAAACTTCCTTCAGCTGAACATTGACAAGACGGAACCCATACTCTTTGGCTCTCATCAACGTCTAAAATCTCATAGTTCTCACCTCCTCCACCTACTCGACCTCCCCTTAAAACTCTCCGAACTCGTATGCAACCTAGGCATCAGGTTCGACCCCTAATTATCCTTCCCCCCCACATCCGGTCACTCACAAGCACCGCCTTCTTCCACCTCCGGCGCATCGCCCGTCTCCGCCAATAGCACTCTCCGAAAGCCGCTGAAACCCTGGTCCATACCTTTGTCACCTCTCGGCTGGATTATTCCAACGTACTCCTCGCCGGCCTCCTCTCCACTACCATCCACAAAATCTAGATTATTCAAAACTCTGCCACCCGCATTCTCACCCACACCAGACTCCGCTCCCCAATTACTCCAGTCCTTGCCAGACTGCACTTGCTCCTGTCCCAGAGAGGATCGACTTCAAGATCTTCACCCTTGTCTTCAAATCCCCCCACTCCTCTGCACCCCCCAACCTCTCTGACCTCCTCTCTCCTCAAAACAGTGCCTGTTGCCTTCATTCCTCCGGGTCTGGCCTTCTCCTTATCCCCCCCGAGTCCTCCATCCACTATGCCTTCACCCACTATGCCCCGAGGCTCCGGAACTCACTTCCTTACTCCCTTCCCCTCGCCCCCTCTCTTCCTATTTTCAGGTCTCTGCTGAAGACCTTTCTTTTTGACTGTGCCTTTGGTCACCTTCCTCCCCCTCCTCCTGGCTTGGCCCCGGGATCCGTTACTGTAAAGCGTTCTGAGACGCCATCCTGTGTGGAGGGCGCTATATAAATCCAAGTTGTTGTTGTTGTTATCCTTCTGCCCCTTTTTTTTTTACAGGTGAGTAACATTTGCGGTTATTGATATAGAGGTTATTGATCTGTAAATTATATGACAATTCAGTCTTTAGAGATCTTTAGGGATCTTACACAGCCTCAAAATCAGCTCAATAATCAAAGACAGCATAAACGTCTTTTGTGTTAACCTTAAATTAAAATAGATCATTGAATTAAGTATTTAAGTGTAAAAAATATTGATCCTTATATGGGCCTACTAAAAGGGCATTGTAAAAGGGCATTGTTTATTAATCTGTAATGGCTTCTCCACAAATGGCTTCTCCAGCCCCCTCATCAGCTTGTTTGGTGTTCCTCAGGGCTCTGTCCATGGTCCTCTCCTCTTCAACCTGTAGTGCTCCCTCTTGGTGACATCATCCGCAGACATGGGGGTCAACTTCCATACGCAGATGACACCCAAGTCTATTTCTCTGCTTCCACCCTCGACCCCAGGACCACTGCTGTCAAGTTCTGGATGAGAGCCAACCTTCTACA
This sequence comes from Callorhinchus milii, assembly GCF_018977255.1. Classification (NCBI taxonomy): domain Eukaryota; kingdom Metazoa; phylum Chordata; class Chondrichthyes; order Chimaeriformes; family Callorhinchidae; genus Callorhinchus; species Callorhinchus milii. Next base: position 12,069,573 of record NW_024704761.1, on the reverse strand, counting down.
GCTGAATGTCAGCAAACCCGAGGCTCTCCTGATTGGCTCGTGACAGTGCCTCCGCACCTCAGGCACTGGCAGCATCAGCATACACGGATGCAAACCCCACCTCACCAACTGAGGTTCGACCCTCAACTGTCTTTCTCCCCTACATCCATGCCATGACCTGCTCTGCCTTCCCCCACCTCTGCAATATTGCCCAACTGCCATTGCCTCACCCCTCCGGCTGCCGAAACTCTCAAACATGTCCTCATTACAATCAGGCTTGACTATGCCAACACCCTGCATGTCAGCCTTCCCAACTCTTCCCTTCACAAGCTGCAGATTATCCAGATCTCTGCAGCTCGTATCTTCTCCTGCACCAGGCTCTGTGACCCCATCACCCCCATCCTCGCCCGGCTCCAATGGTTCCCCATCCCTCAGAGGATCGAGTTCAAAATTCTCGTCCTCACCTTCAAGGTCCTCCATGGCCTTGCCCCCTCCTACCTCTCCGATCTGCTAATCTCTTAACAACCTGTCCGCTCCCATCGCTCAGCAGGCCTGCTCCATGTCTCCTGCCCAGCCCACCCCACGAACGGCAGTCGGGCCTTTAGCCTCTTTGCCCCACCTTCTGGAACTCCATCCCACATTCATTTTGCCTTGTTTCCTCCCTTGCCTCCTTCAAGGCACGCCTCAAGGATCTCCTCTTTGACCATGCCTCTGGCCACCCTCCTACCCTCTCTGCTCTCTAACCTCCCTAATCCAAACAGTATTGTTTGTGATTTGTTGAGCGAGGTAGGAGTGAATTTCATTAATGTTGTAAGATCAAACAAGTGACACAGTAATATGTTCCAACACCAACTGGCATCTATTTATATAGTGTTTTATAAACAGTTGAAGAATTCAATAATAGTAATATTAATCCTTGCATTTGATATAGTGCCTGATCACGTCATCAAGACGTCTGAAAGAGCTTCACAGGACGCACTGTGACTGTACAGTGACTGTGTACTTTGCGGGCGAAAGGCGGCAGCTAATTGTGCACAGCTGCGTTCCACAAACAGCCATGGAGTGAGTGACCAATTTTAGTTGGGGGATTGTCGGCCAGAACACAGAGAGAGAGAGAGTCCCACACTTTTCCATTCGTGCCGCGGGATCTTTAACATCCACCTGAACAGACAGATTTAATGTAAATTAAATTGGTTGGGAAACTGCGAACACACAGCAGGTCAGGCATCAACAACACAATTACATGTGTAGTGTCTTTCACGTCGGGAGGATGTCCCAAGGCGCTGGACTGACAGAGTTTCGGACCCGGGAAGTGGGGAGAGTGGAGGGCGGGGGGGGAAGGGGGGGACGCAGGGAGATCGAAAGCACAGTCGAAGAGGAGGGTCTTGAGATGGGCCTTGAAGGAGGCGGGGGAGGGGCGGAGGGCTGGAGCTCCAGAGGGTGGGGGCAGAGTGGCTGAAGGCCCGTTCGCCAATAGGCAGCATCTATGGCGAGAGGAAAGCGAGTTAACGTTTCAGGTCGATGACCTAAGGTGTAACCCCTGAGGTAAAGTCATGGAGCTGAACTATGAACCCACTTCCCCCTCCCCCTGGACGCCGCTCCCGCCCTGTCCCACATCACCAGCAGCTGCAGTGTTGTGCCAGGACAGACGTAACGTCTCGGAAGTGACGGGACGCGTGATGTCAGCACGCTGGCCGGCGCAGGCGCAGTGGTGTTGTTGATGTTCCGCAGCGGAGCGCGAGCGCTGCCCTTTCACCTCAGCATCGAGCGCTTCACAACAATCCGCAAAATTCCTGCTGCAACGGCCGGGGCGCGGGGAGCGGGAGCGGCGGCGGCGCATGGACACCCCGCGGGAGCTGGTGAGTGACCGGCGGCGCGGCCGAGCCGCTAGCAGCCCCTCTGCTCTTTGTTATAAGTCAGTGCGGAATGCCGAGGCCTCAGGCTTTACAGGCGCTGGAGTGAAGGTGAGTGGCCGGCGGGAGAGGCGCTGCTCCTTGCCTGCCCGCAGCCCGCTCGTGGGGACATGGGGCTTCCCTCGCTTCTCTCTCTGTGCCTCGGCAGCCCGGCCGAGGCCTGGCAGCACTCGGCTGCCCTGGCGCTGAGTGGGGGTCTGCCCCAGTTGTCCAGTCGCTCTCTGTGGTGCTGAGAGAGCTGTGCGGTTTGCCCAGAGGCAGAGCGCACAACCAGCAGTTCCCACAGCAGCACAGTATAGGGAGGTTGGGTACATGTTTTCTCTCCCCCCCCCCCCCCCCCCAACCCACTGCTGTTACCAGGAGACTACAGAGCAACATTGCAAAGGGTTGGGAAAGAGCTTACTTCCTCTGACACACTGAAGGAGTTACTTACTACAGTAGTTTCACACAACACATTCCCATCCCAACACAGTGTTTGTGTTCCAAAGCCAGAAATCGCTGGGAACACTCAGCCGGTCTGGAGCATCTATGGAGAAAGGAAAGTGGGTCACAACAGTGTTTGTGTTTCCTGGGAATGCCACAGATGGTGCTATGAGACAGGTTAAAGTTGTTCTCTTTAGAATTAATATTTCCAACTATTTGAAGCTTTAGATAATTGCTCACAGGTGGTATAAATGCATTTCTGATGATAAAGCATGTGGGCTACAATTTATGCTCCACTGTACATGATGCTGATTATATATTAAATAAAAGATATAGACGTCTTCGAGACGTCTCAAAGCGCTTAACGGAATAAACTGTAAAGTGAATTGACTGTATATTTGTGGGCGAAATGCGGCAGACAATTGCGTACAGCAGTTTCCCACAAACAGTCATGGTTTGAGTGACCAAATTGTTATTTTATTTATTTCCTTGAGGAATTATTATTAGCCGTGTGGAATAAGGAAACTTACCCAAGATTTCGTCCTGCCGGGAATCGAACCCAGGTCTCTCGCTTGCGAGGCGAGTGCTCTAACCAGTGAGCTACAGGACTCCATGATGATTATTGTTTAGTGTTCAAGAAATGGTAAATGTAATCTCAGAGGATCTTCATTTATATACCCATTTTAATTCACGCAAAAATAATTGAGACAGTCAAACGATTGAGCTCTATCTCAAGCATTATTTATTCTTGTTGATAAAATAAATCTGCAGATTAATTAATATTTTACTGTAGTTCTAATCATGTGGACTAGTAATTTATCTGCTGGGAAGCACGTTTTTCCAAATTGATCGGTTGTCAGATGCATGTTGACATATTAATTCCAGAGGTTTTATTGCTAAACATTTATTGAGTTTCAAATGTAATCTGGAATGAAGGGCCTTGGGTTACTAGTTTATGCTTTCAAAGTAAATTCAGGTTCTGAATGAAATTAGTTTTTCAGTGGTTGGACATTTATACTACTTGCACTGGCCATAACGGAATGATAAGCTGATGATAACTGCAGTAAGGGTTCTGACTAATTCATATAACAGTTTTTAAAAATATAATTATTGAATGTAGTTTTCTTGTCCTGTGCTATATGCTGTTTCCTGACTGACTGCTGCTGGTTAATAGTTAATAGTAGGAGGCAAGTGACAATTGGTTTGCTTGATTTATGTAATTTTGGAAAGTATGCAACTTCCACTTTTGTTTCTCCTCTTCCAGTGCCGACAGGAGAGTTTCTCTTACAGTATTTTCCACCAGTGCTTTTAGCAATTAATCTGTCTCAATTTTAATTCAGGAACTAGCCTCAAAGTGATTGCATTCTAAATGTGAGATATTTGCCCAGATGAAGGGAGAATCTTCAGAGTATTATTTCTATGAATGAGGTTGAATTGAACTTATTTATGATTTGCCAGTGAGTGAGTTGACCTCCTGCCAGATTTCAGGAATACCTAGACAGACTGGTGAAATGGGCAGACACACGGCAGATGAAGTTTAATGCAGATAAGTGGGAGGTGATTTTGTGAGGAAGAATGAGGAGAGGCAATATACAATGAATGGTACAGATTTAAAGGGGGCACAGGAGTAGAGAGACCTGGAGGTTCACATACACTGGTCTTTGAAGGTGGCAGGACAGGTTGATAGAGCTGTTAAACAAGCATATGGGATCCTTGGCTTTATAAATCGAGGCATAGAGTGCAAAAGCAAGGATGTTCTGCTATCGCTTCATAAGTCACTTGTTAGGCCTCAGTCCAATTCTGGACACCACACTAGAAAGGATATCAAGGCCATCGAGAGGACGCAGAGGAGAATTACCAGAATGGAGCCAGGGATGAAGGGCTTTAGTTATGTGGAGAGACTAGAGAAGCTGTGATTGTTCTCCTTAGAGCTGTGAAGTGTTGTTACGGTCTGCTCGTGGTCTTGCTCGTGAAAGCCTATTCCACAGTGCAGTGTGCAAAAATCTTTGATTTCAAATGTTCATGTAGATTCAGAAATTTTAACAATGAAACAAATTGTGTTTTCACATTTGGTTACGTTAATATTGCAACAGGGGACAAGCTGGCTGTGTGCTTCACTACCTGAATCCTGCTGGTTACGTCTCTGATGCCCAACCATCTATGAGATCTTACAGGTACTAAACAAACTCAAGGTGACCAGAGCCTGATCTCACTGAACTTAATATTTAGGAATTTTGAAACATGACGTTGAAGCTCGTCGTCTTTTAGCTGTCTTTTAAAGCCTACCTCTTCTGGTGGGTCAGTGCGAAAATGCACTGCTTAGTGTGCATTTTTCAAAATTAGGTACAAGAAGGCTGGAACTGGGAATATTTTAGCAGTTCCATTGTTGAAGTATGCAAACAAGTTTACTTTTCAGGCCCTGTTGTAGTTAGTGGTGATCCTTGCATTTGATATAGCACCTTATCTTGTGGAAACATCAAGTAAATATTGTTAATTGTAGTGACAATAATAACTTATATTTCTATAATACCCATCACACAGGGTAGCAGCCTGGAGACTATATATCTGTAGGCAAATTTGGTTATGTTACGTGCAGGAGTGTCTTACAAACAGCCAAGAGTTGAAAGACCAATTGAACTGGAGGATGATCTTTGGCTAAGACACAGGGAGAAAGTCCCCTCAATTTGAATAGTGAAGTGAGTTCTTTAATGTCTACCTGAACAGGCAGATGGCACCTCAGTTTAATACGTCATTCAAAGAATGGTACAGACAACATTATAAAATCCTCCCAAAACTACCCTGGAGCCTGGGCCGTGAGACAGACAATGGTCCTCAATGGGACATGAACCCACAATCTATGACCCAGAAATGAGAATGCTATCAATTGAACCAACCTGACATTATAGAAATGCTACAATAGGCTTTCCATGCTGAGGTATGCAGAAACTGATGTTATGGCTGATAATATGATTCAGCATTGAGTCACTGTGTTTCAAACACATCCGAAGAAAGACTTCCTCTTTTTGAGATGTTAGTAATAAGTAGATACTGTATTGTATATAATGTGCTAAAGAGCAAGTTTTATTTTGAAGTATGAGTGGGTGTTTACTATTTAATTGAGGATAGAGTTGACTACATCTTTGCTTTATTACTTGCCACTGTTGAGTATCCCTAAATATTTGCCAATGTTTTCTGCTGGGTGTTTGAGTTAGACGCAATGTACATTGAGCTAGAGATTTTTGAGACAGTTATATTGTACCATGAAGAGATCCCTCCACATTTTAACTATTTCTTCAATTCTATTTTGATCAGAGACCAGAAATGTACAAAGGGGGTGGGAAACTGAGGCAGCCCACTTGACCTGTGCTCTGACTTAGTGGTTGGTTTGAGTTATATTGGCAGAGCCTTGGGGACAGATTTCTCTTGATCATGACTAGTACATGGAATACCAAAATACAAGCAAAGAGTGAAACAGGGAGTCTTTCCTCAATTTGGTACTAAATTTACCACAATATGACTGAAATGTTTTGCTCTTTTAATCGTTTGCAGGCTGAGCACTCACCACGGTCTGAGAGAAAGAGGAGGGATTCGTTTGGAATGTTTGACGGCTATGACAGCTGCAGTGAGGATAGCAGCAGCAGTTCAAGTTCAGATGAGAGTGAGGAGGAAGTTACCTCAATACCAGCCAGTCTTCCACTCATCAAAACCAATGGACAAGTCTACACATATCCCGATGGGAAATCTGGCATGGGTCAGTGAAGGATAACTTCTGTTCACTTTGGTTGTAATTGACCTGTTCATATGGTGATGATTCAATTGTCCATTGTAAGATACTTGGAAAGTAATGAAATTGAGCCCAGATAGAGTATGGATGCAGCCGCTTACTGTTTGCTGCTTTTGTACATGATCCCTAATCTAATCACACAGTGGTCCTAGTTTCTGTTTAATAAATTAATTTTAAAAGTCCAATTTCTTTGTAAAATCTATAATAGTGTTGTGTATACACATATAAAATTACATTTGTATAGCGCCTTTCACGTCAAGAGAATGTTCCAAGGTACTGGACATTCAGGGATTTGGACTCGAGGGGGTAGGGAGGAGGATGGTTGGGATTAGGGGGCAGGTTGGGATTAGGGGGATGGAGGACAGGGAAGTTAGGTGAGTGGCCGAAGGCACGGTTGAAGAGGAGGGTCTTGAGACATGCCTTGAATGTGGCAAGGGAGGGAGTGAGGCAAAGGGAATGTGGGATGGAGTTCCAAAGGGTGGGGGCAGAGAGGCTGAAGGCCTGAATGCAGATAGTGGGACGGACCGGGCAGGGGACGTGGAGGAGGCTGGACCCTGCTGAGTGGACAGGTTGATAAAAGGTTAGAAGATCACATAGGTAGGAAAGAGCAAGGCCATGCAGGGTCTTGAAGGCAAGGATGAGGATTTTGAACTCTATTCTCTGAGGGATGGGGAGTCAGTGGAACCGGGTGAAGGTGGGATTGATGGAGTCATAGGGGCTGCTGTGGGAGAGGACACGAGTTGCAGAGTTCTGGACCGCCTTCTTCCATGTTGCCTGCCTCTGACCATACAGCCAAAACCCTTGTGCATCTGTTTGTCGCTCCAGCCAGGATTACTCGAATGCACTCCTCACTCCTCCCCAGCTCCACTATTCAAAAGATCCAGCTCGTTCAGAACTCTGCTGCCCGCATACTGACCTGGACCAATCTCCATACTCGCATCTCACCAGTTCTGGCTAGGCTCCACTGAACGGATTGACTTCTAGATCTTTACACTTGTGTTCAAATCCCTTCACTCTCTGGCACCTCCCTACCTCTCCTACCTCCTCACTCCCCATTCCACCACCTCCGACCTCTGCTCGACTGGCACCGGCCTCCTGCTCGTCCCTTGCACCCTCCGCCCCACTATCGGAGGTCCCGCTTTCAGCCACTACTCCCCGAAACTCTGGAACACTCTCCCTCAATCCCTCCACTTGCCCCCTCTCTCCCCCTTTTCAATTCCTGCCTGAAAACCTTACTCTTCGACTATGCATACGGCTGCCTCCCCCCACTCCGGCTCAGAGTCAGGCTTTGCCACTGTTAAGTGTTCTACAATGCTACACTGGATGAAGGACGCTATATTGTTGGCACTATATATAATGCATATTGTTGTAGTAGCAGTAGTTGTTGTTGTTGATCTGCAGCATGTGGAGGGAAGAGTTGGAAAGGCCGACAAGCAGGGAGTTGGCGTAGTCAGTTCTCATCCAGGACTTGATGTCTGACAGACATTCTTCAGTGGTCCTGGAGTCGGGGGTGGAGGCAGAGAGATAGAGTTAGGTGTCATCCGTATACATGTGGAAGTTGATTACATGTCTGCGGATGATGTTACCAAGAGGCAGCATGTGCAAGTTGAAAAGGAGAGGACCAAGGGTAGAACTCTGAGGAACACTGCACAAGATGGTGCGGGGGCTGGAGGAGAAGGTATTTGTGGGGGCGAAGTGGAGGCGATGTGAGAGGTAGGATCTGAACCATTCAGGGACAGAACCTTGAAAGTTGAGGTGAGAGGAGAGGCGGTGGGGGAGGATAGAATGGTCAATGGTATCAAAGGCAGTGAAGAGGTGAAGCAGGATGTGGAGTCCGAGGGGAGTCCTGGTCACAGATCGACAGAATGTAATTTGACCAGGGCTGTTTCTGGCCTGTGGGCAGCATGGAAACCCGATTGGAGGGGCTCGTATAAATGGCCGGAGAGGAAGGAGCGAAACTGGGAAGCAATGACTCGTTCAAGGACCTTAGAAAGGGAGGTTGGAGATGGGTTGCTAATTTGAGAGCAGGGATGGGTCCAGGGAAGATGTTTTGAGCATAGGTGTGATAACGGCTGTTTTTAAAGGGGTGGGAACAGTGTGATGGACAGGGAGAGGTTGATGAGGTCTGTAAGTAGGGGCAAGGATGTGGAGTTGAGAGGTAAGGAGAGGGGTAGGGGTGGGCTCGAGGGAGCAGGTTTATGTGTTATAATGCTGGTGATAGAGGCTGAGGAGACAGGTTTGGAGGGAGGGATGAGTTGGGGCCATGGTGTGAGGGGGAGATGGGGAGAAGGTGGTGTTTGGGAGGTCAGAGGCAGCTGAGCAGATCCCCTGTATATACTATCTGTTTGGTCAGAATGGACAAATAATTGAATGGACAAGATTTGACTTTGAAATACTGAGTTTGTAGAAATGTTTGTCAAAATTCAGCTGTGATTGGGAGAGTTTTAGAAACCAGCAAAAAAAAACTAAAAAACTCATTAAGAGCGAGAAAAAGGAGTATGAGGGTAAGCTAGCTAGGAATATTAAGTCTGATTGTAAAGTTTTTGCAAATACATTAAGAGGAATAGGCTAGTGAGCATAAATGTAGGTCCACTTCAGTCAGAGACGGGAGAAGTCGTAATGGAGGATAAGGACATGGCAGAGTCCCTAAATGGGTACTTTGCATCTGTCTTCACCCTAGAAGACACACCAAGTCTGCCAACAATAGAGATGCACCGAGGGGATAAGGACAAGGAGCAACTTAGAGAAATTTTCATTAGTAGAGAATTGGTGCTAGGGAAACTGTTAGCACTAAAAAGTGACAAATCCCCTGGTCCGGATGGCTTGCATCCCAGGGTTTTAAAAGAGGTACCTTATGAGATAGTGGAGGCCTTGTGTCTGATCTTCCAAAATTCCTTGGATTCTGGAACAGACCCAATGGATTGGAAGATTGCAAATGTCACACCACTATTTAAAAAAGGTGGAAAGGAACAGATGGGGCTCTATAGGCCAGTTAGTCTCAATTCAGCGATAGGAAAAATTTTAGAATAATTGATTAAGGATGTGGTAGTGCGGTATTTAGGGGAACACAATATAATTAGGCCAAGTCAACATGGCTTTACAAAAGGGAAGTCATGTTTGACAAATCTCATAGATTGTTTGAGGATATTTCGAGTAAACTAGATAAGGGTGAATCAGTGGATGTGGTCTATTTGGACTTCCAGAAGGCATTCGATTAGGTGCCGCATAAAAGGTTAGTCCAAAAGATAAGGGCCCATGGAATTGGGGGGAGCATATCAACGTGGATTGGGGAATGGTTAACGGGTAGGAAACAAAGAGTAGGGATAAACGCGTCCTTTTCAGATTGGTGGGATGTGACTAGTGGAGTGCCACAAGGATCAGTCTTTGGGCCTCAGCTATTTACCATCTACATCAACGATCTAGATGAGGACATCGAAGTTAATATATCTAAATTCGCGGATGACACAAAACTAGGAGAAAGTGTCAACACAGAGGACGACATTCAAAAAATGCAGTGAGACATAGATAGGTTAGGTGATTGGGCAGGTGGGTGGCAGACGAAGTATAATGTAGGGAAGTGCGAAGGTAGGTAGCAAAAAACAGTAGAGCGTGTTTTTTTTTTTAGAAGGGGAGAGATTGGAATGTGTTAGCGTCCAGAGGGACTTGGGTGTCCTTGTACACCAATCACAGAAAGTTAGTCTGCAGGTACAGCAGCAATTAGGAAGGCGAATGGTATGTTAGCATTCATTATGAAAGGATTAGAGTATAAGAGTAGGAAAGTCTTGCTGCAACTGTATAGGGCCCTGTGAGACCACACCTGGAATACTGTGTGCAGTTTTGATCTCATCATTTAAGGAAGGATGTACTTGCCTTGGAGGGGGTGCAGCGTAGATTTACTCGGTTAGTACCAGGGATGAAGGGGATGAATCATGAGGATAGGCTGACCAATTTGGGCCTATATTCTCTGGAATATAGAAGAATTAGAGGGGATCTTATAGAAACCTATAAGATCATCAAAGGGCATGATAGAGTAGATAGTGGGAGATTGTTTCCCCCGGTTGGAGAAACTAAAACCAGGGGTCACAACCTTAAAATCAGAGGCCAGCCCTTTCGCACTGAGTTGAGGAAGAACTTCTTCACTCAAAGCCGGTGAATGTATGGAACTCACTACCCCAAAGGGCTGTTGACGCTTAGTCCTTGAACATATTCAAGACTGAGATAGATTTCTTATTGCAAAAGGGATTAAGGGGATAAGGCAGGGTCAGGTTATTAGCTGGAATTAGATTAGAAGATCAGCCATGATTGAATCGAAGGGCCGAATGGCCTACTCCTTCTCCTACATGTTATGTTATCTAAAAGTGCAGTTGTAGAGTATTTTAATTAAGGACCTCTTAAAAATTGCAATGTGGGCAAAGTTGATTGATTTGTTTGTATTTTACTATGGACAAATCAGTGCTGTGACTCAGGGAGTTACTGAGGTTGGTTGTAAAGGAGATGGTTGCCATCAGTGGTGAATGGAAATTGAATGACCCACCAGTATCTTAATCATGTGATACTTGCATTTAAATCCAGCAAGGATGAGAGATTGAAATCTTTCTCTATGAAAATTTGAAGTGAAATGAGTGAAGAATAAAATATATTTTTTGTTTAACCCATTCCCTAGTGGATGCACAAAATAACTGGAACTCTTACACAATGTAGAATGGTGCAGTAAGGATGTCCTGGATTGAGGCATGCAGAGAGGAGGGAGCTGTTCCCTGCATCACAGCTGATTTAAGCACCTTTGAATATGATCCGAATTGTATTTATTGCCCAGCACAGATCTATCACATTTTAATTGGATTCTTTGGTTCTATAATGTCTATCAGCAACCTGTGAGATGTGCGGGATGGTTGGTGTGAGGGATGCCTTTTATTCCAAGACCAAACGGTTTTGCAGTGTTTCCTGCTCCAGAAGCTATTCATCCAACTCCAAGAAAGCCAGCATTTTAGCCAGACTTCAGGTACTGTCTTGCTGACATTTATTTGCTGATATATTAATGTTTTTGACTGGATGTCCTTTCAGGGGCAGTATTGTCATTGGCAATTTGATGTTGCCTTTTTAGGCGTAATTACACTAGCGGATTGTGTCACAGAAATCATTGCTTGTGACATGGGGCTATTCTGAAATCTGTTAATGGACATATTGATGAAATCACATAAAAGAATTGTGTGCTTTAGTTTTATAGTATACGTACTTATCAGTAGAATTGCAAGTAAATTTGTTGTTTAAAATCAGTTACTGTACAATAAATAGATGTTAGCTTGAGTGAGCTGATTCCAAAAAAGAGCTTGAGGAACTCCAAAGGGTAATTTACTGAAATGTATATTTTTGAGGAAGAGCTGGGTTTGGACATCAAACCAACAATGTGTTTATTTGGTGTCATTATGGCATGGAGCTTTTAGTACCTTTTCACAATTTATATCCTTAATTATTTAGCTCAAAGTATTGCTTCTACTCATTTATTTAAGAGTCTCCTATTTTTAGACTTTAAAATGTAAAGTACAATTATGATCTCCTTTGAAAGATGTGTTAAATCAAACACAAACCTGCATCTTTTCTTCTCAACAGGGAAAACCTCCAACAAAGAAAGCAAAGGTTTTACAGAAGCAACCTCTAGTAGCTAAATTAGCAGCCTACGCACAATACCAGGCTAGCCTACAACAGAACCAAACCAAGAGTAAAGCAGGTGATGCATTGATTGTATTCTGAAAATTTTATTATCATGTTCTCATATCATATTCCAAAACCAAAACAATAATAAATTGGTCATTTTCAATCCACGACTGTTTGTGGGACATTGCTGTGCGCAATTGGCTGCCGCGTTCGCCCACAAATATACAGTCAATTCACTTTACAGTGTGTTCTGTGAAGCGCTTTGGGACGTCCTCCCGACGTGAAAAGCGCTATATCAAATGCAAGGATTATTATTATTATTATTATTATTATTCTCCAGCCCAGACTAATGACTCTTGTCAAATGAGAGTGATAGTCCCATATACAAAAAAAATATTTTCCCAAAACAGTGCACATATGTAAGCTTTGGTGTGCATGTGCCCTATAAAGGGGCTGTGATCTGAGATCATCTCTCCAACCCGTATACTACCTCTGTTTGCAGTTTTTCCATCACACTGCTGAAAAAGCTGACTGAAACACGATTTTTAAATATCATAGATACATTGAAAATGTTTCCAGGTCAGCACTTGCAGATACAAGATGATGTATCAAATGCAATTAGTATTATTTAAACTTCTTAGGAACGTAACATTTAACTTTTTTTCCCAAAATAAGTTGGAACCCTAGAGGGAACCCTAATCTCAAAGAATTTCGATCTGTGACTGACTTCAAGTACTTCGAGATGCTATCCGTATGAAGGGCACTATATAATTAATTGCAAGTTGTTGTTTTTGGTGATTCATGAATAATATAGAAACTAGCCATTTTATAAATCCTTTATTTTAAAGGTTGCTGTAATTTTTTGTAATTTCTTCAATGTTTACATCATTGTAGCTCTGTGCCTTTGCTGATGGAAAAATTGCAGATTCATTGGATATTTAGGGAACGTTTACAATCCTTGTGATTAAAATAGACATTGCATTGGTGTGTTGAAGATGTCTCTTTCCTGGACATCTATTGCAAACTGAATTTGTGCATACTGTTGGATGTTTTGTACGGCTTAACATGTGTGTTTCATTTGCAGCAATCTCTGTGGAGGGATTTGACTGGGGTCATTATGTCTGGAGCAATAAGTTTACAGGGGCTCCTGTAAGCTGCTTTAAACATGTAAGTGCTTATGAGTTACCGTTCATGTCAAAAATTGTGCTCAATATATCTCACCCATTTGGTTGCTGAAGGAACTGACTCATACCGGGGTACAATCGATTGGCTCTGGCAGTCCTCTGAATCTATGCAGCCTTTTTGACTGATAGGGATCCATCATAGCCAAGCCTTATTTTTCTCACTCAATGTCAGCAGGCAATCGTCACTTTATGGCAATCACACTGATCCTGCTCTCCATTAGTGTCCTTGCTGCCAGAGCAGTCAGTCTGTCTTGTATCTCCAGATTCTGGATGCTTTCAAATGCCACAGATCATCCAAGCAGTTGGCCTGTGTGAGTGACTAACGTATGCAGGATACAATAGAAGCTGCATTTAAGCAGCTTAAAGAAGCAATGTTTTACTTGATTCATCAACCCAAGAGGCCATGTGGTTTGGCATGTGGTACTCCCAAGTGGATCCTCAGATAGCCAGACTGGAAGTGAAAATCTAAAGGGGAGGGTGACCTTTTGTATGGCCATTGAACATCATTTAAAGAGAATCTTTGTATCTTTGGTGTATACTTCATTATTTTATGGTGTAACATTGTACTGTGTCCGTTCATATGCTGATAGTAGTTGGCAGTGCTGAATTGGGATGCTTGTATATATATTGTGACTGTTGTGTATGTTCATGCTGAAAGATTAAATGCTGCAATGCCTTTAATGCCACTCTATCAAGAAATAAAATGTGTTTTGTTATTAAACAGGTACCTATGGGAACCCGCTGGGGTGACATTGCAGAGGGTGTAAGGGTGGAAGTTCCTAATACAGACAGTAATCTGCCAACCAAGGTGTTCTGGATTGCAGCTATTATCAAACTAGCAGGTACAGCCAAACACTGATCTAAAAGAAAGCATGAATGGTGAAATTCTGAAATGAAGATGTTAACTGAAGCTTTGGCATTGGAATTGTGACCAAACAGCAACACTGATTTTAGCGAGGCATAGAGGGGATCTGAGCCCCTTGAAATAGGTATTTCAACAATCAATGCAGTTTCCCTCTGTGCATGAGTTTTGGCCAGTCCTTTAATTATTCTTGCTTGATTGAGCATATCACTAGGAAGGAGGGAAAACCCCTACTCTAAGGGAAAACAGTTTGAGTTTCTGGGGAGGAAAGGTAGGGAGGCCAGTGAGTAAATCATGATGTGGCATAGGGTCCTGCCTCTCTTTACTTAAGATAGCAGAACGTTTCGAAAGAGAAACTAGACATTTGACAGGGTCAAATATACTTTATTGGCTTTAAAATAAAGATCTTTATTTTGCAGGTTACAAGGCTCTCCTTCGATACGAAGGTTTTGACAGTGACTCCAGTCTTGACTTCTGGTGTAATATCTGCGGTTCTGATATCCATCCCGTTGGTTGGTGTGCAACTAGTGGGAAGCCTTTAGTTACTCCTCGCAGTAAGTGTTCCAATGTCAGTCTGCCTTTTAGTATAAACTAATGTGAGTCAGAGTTGAACATTCTGGGGACATGGGTTGCTTTTTCACTGTACGTTATCCCCTTATATAATGATGATAATAATCCTTGCATTTGATATAGCGCCTAATCATATCTTGTACCTACCTCTGCGACCTCCTAAACCCCTACCATCCCGCCCACTCTCTCCCTCCGCCTCAGCGGTCCCGGCCTGCTTCATGTCCCCCACCTCACTTGTGGGTGGCCCTTCAGTCACTCTGCCCCCACCCTCTGGAACGCCATCCTGCAGTCCCTCTGCCTCGCCCTCTCCCTTGTCTGCTTCAAGACCCATCTCAAGACCCTCCTCTTCGATCGTGCCTCTGATCACCCTCCTTGCCACCCTTCTCTCCACCCTCCCCGATCCTGACCCCAAGCTCGGGTCCGAAACACTAATTGTCCAGCTCCTTGGCTTTGGCGCCTTGTAACTTTAACCATGTCACTTAAAGGCAAGCTGGGAGACTACGTTTGAGCTCAAGTGGAACTTGATGGTCGCTCAGAATGAATGGGCTGTAGGCACCTCTTCCTCCTTCAGGATATTTCTGGAAGGTCACTTAGTATGTCTCGAAGTCAGTTCCATCCCAAGTATCTGTGACCAGGTGGCCTCAAATTATAAGTACTCGGGCATGAAGCCTGGTAACATAGTGTGGCTGAAAGACACCAGAAGTATACAGGTACTTGCTACCTCCCTCGACTCAATATGATCCACTTGACTTTTGAGATTGATTTTAATGTTTCGGCAAAAATTGAGACGTCTCGAAGATGTGATAAGGCGCTGTATCAAATGCAAGGATTATAAGGATTATTTTTCTTTTATTTCATAGCTATCCATCACAAATACACAAACTGGAAAGCTTTTCTTGTGAAAAGATTAACGGGTGCCAAGACACTTCCTCCTGATTTCTGCTCTAAGGTAGGTACCTGTTTTCCAACTCAGAAACTATCTTCCTTCCAAACCTCTCCCAATGCTACTCAAGAGCTGGGCTGCACAATGTTTGCCAAAAGTGGTGAAGCTGCGATTGTTGTCATACAGGCTGTTTACAGAAATTGGTGCGGTAAGAGATGGTGCTGCCGTTTCACTTCAGTAACTAAAATCTCTTCTGTAGGTTGCTGAGAGCATGCAGTACCCTTTCAAGACTGCTATGCGTGTGGAAGTGGTTGATAAAACGCACCTCTGCCGAACACGGATAGCGGTGGTTGAAAGCATTGTGGGAGGCCGATTGCGGCTGATCTACGAAGAATGCGATGATGGGACGGATGATTTCTGGTGTCATATGCTGAGTCCCCTCATTCACCCTGTTGGTTGGTCTCGGAGTATTGGACATCGTTTTAAGCGATCGGGTAAAAATCTGACTTTTATTTATTTGCTCCAAATAAGCTGCATTTCTTCTCGTGTTTTCTGTTATAAATCGGGTAACCTATCCTCCGCCTGAATAAACCGGAAATCGGTTCTGTCATCATATCCGATAAACGATCAGGTTTGTCCTGAAGCTGAATCAGTGTAAAGAGCATGTTATAGCTGTAGCACCTTGGCTGAAGCACAGTTCCAAGGAGATTGAGAGCACAGCTCATCATACTTTCTCCTGTCCACCACTGGGGAAAAAAAATCTTCTGGCAGTTTGAAGATACCCTAAAGACTGGGAACTTGAGGTGTATAGATATAGGCAAGTCTCTGAGAGCCTTGTGGTGCTCACCAATATAAACTGCTTTGACTTTGGACTAGTTTTTGAGAAATAAAGGTCGTTGACAGTAATGGGCTCTTTTTATTGTGTGTCTCACAGTGATCATCACTTTGTTCTGGGCAATTTGATAGGGTTGTTGTGTATAAAGTACACTGAAGAATGGTGAGCTGATCCATTTGTGGAATCTATCCTGGAAATTTGAGTATAACTGTTTATGGCTGCAGTACAACAGGAAATCTGCACTAGTTGGTTTTTCGTTAGTCTTATTTTACATGTATTTGTAATAATAATAGTCCTTGCATTTGATATAGCACCTTATCACATCTTCGAAATGTCGCAAAAGCGCTTCACAGAATATACTGTAAAGTTAATTGACTGTATATTTTGTGGGCTGTGCTTCATTATGCTATTTGTTGATGGCATAGCATGTAAATCTTTAATTTCAATGTGTTTTAATCTAGATGGTTCAAAGAAGCAGGATGTACAGTGTGATGCTGCAGCACATTTGTTTGCAAAGGTAACATTGTGACATACAAAGTTGTTAATGTATCTTAATGCTTTGATATATGAAGTATTTCGGATAATAACAGTCTTGCTTTTTTTAAATAGAGATGACTATTGACCTCAATACAACTTGGAAATATCCCTTTAGGTGAGCAGGCCAGTTTAAGATGCAGCCTGCTTACCTAATTCTGGCAAATATTAGGTGCCAGTTGGCAAGAGACAAGGGCTCGGGACCCCAGATGCGTGTTGGGGTAACTTCTGGATTTTAACTGGCTGAAACGGCACAGCTTGCCATTGTGAGCACTATCTGGCAAACTTCCCATTGCTTGTCCAATAAGGATCACTTTATCCATTAGAGTCTTAGCTCGCAGAGTGAACGGGAGTGGGGTAGGCAGAATCCCTGCCCCGAAAATTCTTTCTGCCAATGAGACAGGCTGGCTGGTTTGTCATCAGCTGGGTCAATAGAAAAGTGCAGCTGCAGTTTTTCTGTGGAATTGACCACAAACAACCCCCTCCGCTAAAACCTGTAAAAGCACAGTGAGCTCGGCACTGGGCCTCTGTGCGCTGCTGGCTATTTACTCGACGCTGAACTGTGGGCAGAGCAGGAAATGGGCTTTTCTCACCCGTAGTGATGGTCTGTGTGTCTTTTCTCTCTGGGTATGTGTTTGTGTCTGTGAGTGTTTGTCTGCGTGTGTATGTGTGTGCGTGTGTGCTTATGACTTGAGTGTCGCTCTGCTCTGTCTGTATGTATCTGAGTGTGTGTCTCTTTGTATGTGTCTATGAGTGCATGAGTGTGTGTCTATCCCTGTGTGTATGTGTCACTCTCTGTGTCTATTTCAGTGCTTTGGGATGTCGTCCTGACGTGAAAGGCGCTATACAAATGTAATTTGTTATTTAGTGTGTATCTGTGAGCGCGAGTCTCTTGTGTGTGTGTCTCTCTCTTTCTGTGTCTGAATGTATTCTCTGTATCTGTGAGTGTATGTCTCTCTGTGTCTCTGTGTGTGCCTCTCTGTGTGTCTGAGTATGTCTCTCTCTTTGTGCCTGTGTGTTTGTCTCTTTCTCTCTCTGTGTCTGAGTGTCACACACACACGGGGATAGACGCACGCACTCAGACACATACGGAGAGTTTCTCTGTGTGTGTTTGTCGTGTCTCTGTGTGTGTGTGTCTCTCTCTCTGTCTGTCTCTCTCTCTGTGTCTCTGTGTGTGTCTCTCTATGTCTGTGTGCAGTGACAGGCCCTGAGAGGCAGGAGGTAGTGACCTCCTGGAGCCCTGCGTTCAGGACACTTGCGAGCCTGGTGAGCAATGCTGGAGTCTGGCGGATCTCCAGGCCTACAGCCTGCGAGTGGGACACCCAGTTTTTGTAAAAGAAAGCGTTAATTTTTTTGCAATATTGGTAGATTGGCAAATATTTCTGCAATTTTCTGTTGGCCCCAGTTAACAGCAGTAACCATTAAAGTAATGCAGACTAGTCTGATTCAGGTACCAGACTACCAAGCCAACCACAGAGGCTCAATTCTGTTACCAAGTATGGGGAGCGGGGGTGTAATCCCTGATATGTATTGGTTTTAGGAGAGCTAAGAATAATTCTATTCAATAATGTTACTTGTGAGGATTTCTATCTTTATTTGAAGATAGTTTTTACTTTTTGTTATACAGTATTTGGGAGTTGAAAGTCGTATTCTTCACTCTTTGCACCCTTTTAGTTATATTGACTCTTGCTGTACCTGCAGGTGAAAGATGTAGACCAGAGTGGAGAGTGGTACCAGGAAGGGATGAAATTGGAAGCAATTGATCCACTAAATCTTTCTGCTATTTGTGTAGCAACTGTAAGAAAGGTAAAACACTATGCAGCACACAGTGGCTCATGCACTGCAATGGCCCTGCCTTTGTAAAGTGCTCAGATGTTCTCCTTCGTCAGTGCTGGCCAACCTTTTTGGTTGGCCAACAAAATAAATGTTTCTTCATTGAATATTTCTCGATTTATGCCTACTGAAAAGGTTGGCTACCATTGCCTTACATGAAGGCACTATATAAATGCAAGTTGTTGTTGTTCTACATCTTCCTTGCTGTGTCCCCCCACACTCTGCCTAAGATGGCTAGATCAGTGTGTGAAACTCTGTGAACTTGAGTACTGGTGCCATCAGCAGAATGTGAACTTCCGTTCAAGTGTAAGTAATGTAGTTACTTGCTGGAGATGGCTTTAAACTACTGTATTATTCTGCTCCATTAGTTCGGAACATGTGGTGAATCCCATGAACCATATTTTCTGGATTATCCTTAAAAGAGCGACTGTAGTCTATAGTTTTCAATATTGAATCCTTTTTCAAAGCTGTAGTATTATTCCTTTATATGCTTCATTTATGCAAATTTAGTGTTTGAGGCAGATCTCTCATGGACTTTAGCTGCTCAGATCTTACAGACAGATTTAAATTTGAAGCTGCGTTTACCCACAAAATATACAGTCAATTCCCTTTAAACTGTGAAGCGCTTTGAGGCATCTCGAAGACGTGATAAGGTGCTATATCAAATGCAAGGATTATTATTATTATTACATTGTAAATCCTGAGCAGTGATCCAGGTTGCAGCTTTGTTTTATTTCTGTGGAAAGATTTTAACAAAATTTGTCCACACTTCAGGTCTGGAACCTCTGTGCTATCTGTTTTCAAAATTGGGAGAGAAAGTTCAGGTTGATATGTATTTTATTTCAGCCCTGCTTTACAACAACAACTTACATTTATATAGCGAGCTTCACGCAGGTGTTGCTCTCTAAGAACCAGTGCGCTTTAATGCTTTAATCATCTTTGTGTCTGCAGGTTTTAGCAGAGGGGTACCTAATGATCGGGATAGATGGCTCTGAGGCAGCAGATGGTTCTGACTGGTTTTGCTACCACTCAACATCTCCTTCAGTCTTTCCTGTGGGGTTTTCTGAAATTAACAAGATTGAGCTAACGCCACCAAGAGGTAATGTTCATACAACATGCTCTTGCTGCAACTGAGCAGTGATTTCATAACGTCCGTGCTGTTTCATAGCGCTTCACTTTAGTCAGCTTCCATGGATTTTTACATTAAATTTTATTCCAGAAATTCTGTAAATATGGTGTGTAAAAAAAAAATGACCATTGTTGCTAGTTGCTAAGGAGTTCCTGTTGTGTGCTTCACAGCTCTGATCATTAGCTACTAGTTATTATTCTTATCCATTTTGAACTCCAATTGTGAAAGTACCAGATGGTGCTCTGCTGTGACAGTGAGATGATTTCCTTTTGTCATCTGGGTCAGGAGTGTAAAGTATTTGACAGTAGGATAATATTGTTAATGGATCTTTTGCAGGTTACACCAAACTTCCTTTCAAATGGTTTGACTACTTAAGGGAAATGGGGTCTGTAGCAGCACCTGTTAAACTGTTCAACAAGGTGAGAGCAGCAGCTGTCAATTGTCAGTAATTTTTCTTCTCTCTGTCCCTGCATTTTGTTAAAAGTGTAGTAAAAACTCAGCAGATTGGGGGAAGAGAGATACCGTGCTGAAGTTCTCTCACAAACCTCCAGACAGCACCTTTAAACCAGGAGATCTTTCATTTGAGTGTCTATTTTAATACCAACAGCTGAACTAGTGGTCATTTTTTCTTATTTCTTGCTGTGAATACTGTTGGATACTGAGCTGAACCTGCTCGGTTAGTTGCCTGTCGCGGTGACTGGAGACTATGTTGTATTGCCATCCTGATCTGTGTGCTTGGTGCAAAACTATTGACCAGACTGTTATCAGTTTTATAATAATCTAAAATGATATACTTAATGTTCATCATATGGACCACACTGATCGTTTCCACTCCCATGTTCCTATTGTGAAATACGATACACCGCCACATGTCAGCACACTGTCTCTCCACATATCAGCTGGAGCATGCAGGCCGCAATGTCGACATAAATGTTTCAGTGTTTGCATTGTAACCAGGTATGCCGTTTACCCGAGTATCAGGTGCAGAGGTTTGAGAGTCTTAACATGAGAGAGAGAAAGAAACACACAGTGAAGAGAAACACACACAAATCTAATAGCTCACTGTTTTCATGTTCAGTTCGTGTAGATATTGGGTTCTCTATTGTACAGCCTTTAGGGAGAGTGACTGGTGCAGTGTGTTGATCATCACTGGGGACTTGGAGTTTCAGTACAGTCTGATAGGATGAATCACTTTTCTACTAGTTGTATTCTAAATTCAAGTGAGATTTATTTTGCATACGTGTAGCCAAAATCCCAAATAAATTGCTGCTTTAGGAGAAAACATCAGGTGGGGAAAGCTTGATGGAAAATAGAGAAATAGAGAAATTTTTAACAACCTCTCCCATACAGGAAGTTCCAAATCACGGATTTCGCATTGGAATGAAACTGGAAGCAGTGGATCTGATGGAGCCACGTCTGGTTTGTGTGGCAACTGTCACCCGCATTGTCCATCGTCTCCTGAGGATCCACTTTGATGGTTGGGAGGATGAATATGATCAGTGGGTTGACTGTGAATCTTCTGACCTGTACCCTATTGGATGGTGTGAATTGACTGGTTACCAGCTTCAGCCCCCAGCATCACAGTGTGAGTACTCTCACAGTGAGCCCAGCCTGCTTTAGATTTCTGTTTTGCCCATTATTTTCTTTCTTTTCCCATAAACTGAAGGCCTTGTTTTTTTGTATCTAAATGTTGTTCCTGAGCTGTGAACCGAGGCTGGGAGCAGGGAAGCCCCATGGTGAGGCGATAAAGCAGTAGCTAATAGCACTGTTGCCAAGGATAATTTCCCAGGTCAATTCAACCTGCGTGTATTGTGCGTTTGCTTAATTGGAATGCTTGGCTAAATATTTTTATTTGGATGAAAAGTGCAGCTTAGTATAAGTTACAAATTATATCTTAAACTTTGGTATTTATAACCTTGTAACCTTCTTACCTTGTTTTACCCTTTTGCTATCCCTTCTATGTAACCACTGGGCTTATCCTACAAAGTAATAAGCAATAAATCGTGGATAATAATAATAATAATCCTTGCATTTGATATAGCGCTTTTCACGTCGGGAGGACGTCCCAAAGCGCTTCACAGAACACACTGTAAAGTGAATTGACTGTATATTTGTGGGCGAACGCGGCAGCCAATTGCGCACAGCAATGTCCCACAAACAGTCGCAGATTGAAAATGACCAATTTTTATTATTGTTTTTGGTTTTTAGAGGGTTTATTATTAGGCTCTGTGTGGAGTAAGGAAACTTGCCCAAGGTTTCGCCCTCTGCCTGGAATTGAACTCAGGTCTCTCACTTGCAAAGCGAGTGCTCTAACCACTGAGCTACAGGACTCCACAATCATAAATAGTACTAGATTTTGCATCAAATTCAATATTTTTGATCAATTATTTAGCTGCCACACTATGTAGAGTCTTAAAAATGCAGAAAAATTGTTTCATCAATGAGTTATTTTGTATTTCTGTTTCCCATAATTGGATAGCTGTTTCAGAATCTATCTTATAGTGCTGGTTGCTCTCTGATATTTGTGAGGAAGCTAACACGAAGAGCTGTGAATATGTATCTCATTTCTGCCAAAAACAAACTAACCAATGCCTCTCTTTATAGTGCTTTCCCTTTCATCCACAGCCTCGAGGGAGAATCAAACCAATGTGATGAAGAAGAAAAAGGCAAAGTCCAGTCAGTACAAGGGACACAAAAAAAGTAGGTCACAAGGTTTTGCTGAACTCTTTTTTTCTCTTCACTTAATGTTTCAGCTGACTGTTTCATTTCAGAGGCTGCCAAGTTAGCCATTTGAGCATTGCATGCCCTGAACTCCTCCAGGACCACACATCAATTTATTATAAACACAGAAGTTGCTAGGAACACTCAGCAGGTCAGGCATCATCCATGGAGAGAGGCAAATTAGTTAATGTTTCAGGTCTATGGATCTCCATGGATGCTACCTGACCTGCTGCTTGTTCCCAGGAACTTCTGTGTTTATACCAGATTTCCAGCAACTGCAGTACTTTGCCTTTTGTTTCCTTCAGCAATTTATTATGTTTGTTCCATAATATTTTGATATGGAGATTTTAAATAAACAATAAGTCAACTCAAACTCTATTTCCTCCTCCTTCTGTGTAGAAGACCACCTTGCATAACCAGATATACTTTAAGGATTCAAATGAACATAACTTTTGTCTGACACTAATTTGATCAAAGAGAAGGACGTCCTGATGTTACCAAATCTTCAAATATTGGGGCTTTGGTTCACAGGTTTGAGGAAGTCTTGTTAATGAGTCTGACAAGATACCTTGGGTTATGGCTTTTCTTTGTGTGTCTCCTTGGCATCAATGGGAGACCTTTACCTAGGAGGATGTTTTTAGGCATAATCATGAGTGAACCCAGTGGAATATGGTCCCATCTCTATTGTTCACTGCCTGAAACCAAAGAGAAACGATAATTTGTACCATATGGTGGACAAGACCTGACACAGCTTTTACAAATACAATATGAAGTGTCTGAATTTGAGAGGTGAAGCGAAGCACCAATGTGTGATCCTACTCACAAGAAATCTCTAACCTTGGTATTGCTATTTGGGAAATGGGTTGAGAAGAGTCCAGAACTGCAGAGGGAGGGAAGGAGAGTCTGAAGGAACTCTCGCTGGACTGATGTGTGTGACCTCTTGGCCAGGAATGAAGAAAAAAAAAGTACTTCTCAGAATTGTCCTCTTAGCAGAAGGACATGATAAACATAGAAACAGGAGGAGGCCATTCAACCCCTCTAGCCCTTTTCTGCCATTCTATTAGATCATGGCTGATTTGTACTTCAAGTCCAATTACCTGCCCTTGCCCTGTATCCTTTAATAACCTGACCTAACAAGTATCTGTCCACCTCAGTCTTGATAATATGAATAAATCCAGCGTCCACAGCCTTTTGGGGGAGGGAGGGAGTTCCAGATTTCCTCTACACTTTGGGTGAAAAACTGCTTCCTAATTTCCTAGCTCTCATTTTAAGATGTTGGCCCCTTGTTCTGGATTCCCCCACTCAGGAAATAGTTTCTCTGTAGCTACCCTATCGAAACCCTTTATTATTTTAAAAATTTCAATCAGATCACCCCTCAACCTTCTAAACTCAACGGAATAGGGACCAAGTTTATGCAACCTGTCCTCGTAATTTAACCCTTTTAGCCCTGGTATCATTCTGGTGAATCTGCGCTGCACCCCCTCCAGAGCCAATATATCCTTCCTGAGGTGCGGTGCCCAAAACTGAACGCAGTCTCCAGATGGGGTCTGACCAAGGCTCTGTATAGTTGAAGCATCATTTCCTTTTATATTCCAGCCCCTTGAGATAAAAGCCAACATCCCATTAGCCTTCTTGATAATTTTTTGTACCTGTGAGCTTGTTTTTAGTGAATTATGACATCCAAATCCCTTTGCTCCTCCACAGTTTTTAGTTTCTCCCCATTTAGAAAATATTCTGTTTTGCTACTTTCAGATCCGAATGGATGCCTTCACACTTCCCCACATTGAATTCCATTTGTCACAGTTTTGCCCACTCATTTAATCTAAGTCCCTTTTTAACTTCCTGCTCCCATCTGCACAATTTACTGTACCTCCTAACTTTGTGTCATCTGTCAATTTTGATATAAAACTCTATTCCTTCATCCAAGTCATTAATATATGTATATGGTGAAAAGCTGAGGCCCCAGTATAGACCGCTGGAGAACATCACTTGTCACATCCTTCTGAAAGTCCATGTAGACAATATCCATAGACACTCTCTAATCACCATGTTAGTGACCTCCTCAAAAAATTCAATCAGATTCGTCAGACATGACCTACCCTCACAAATCCACGCTGACTCTTTGATTAGCTCATACTTGTCCAAGTGCTCAGTCACTCTGTCCCTGATGAGAGATTCCAGTAACGTCCCCACAGCTGAAGTGAAGCTGACAGGTCTGCTGTTACCTGGTTCCTCACTCCCTCACTTAAATAATGGAGTGACATTTGCAATTCTCCAATCCAAGGGCACAATTCCTGAATGTAGAGTTTTGGAAAATTATGATTAACACATCTGGAATTTCCTCCCCTACTTCTGTTAATACCCTGGGGTGGAATCTACCAGGTCCTGGAGATTTGTCTATCTTTAATCCCATTATTTTCTCTATTACCATTTCTAAAATGTATTTTGAATCCATTTAGTTCTTCTCTTTGGCTTATTTTTAGGTTCCCTCATACCACTGGTATTTTGTCTTCTTTACTGTGAAAACAGAAGCAAAGTATTCATTCCACAAACCTGCCATTTATTGTCCCATTATAGTCTCACCTACATCAGTCTTTAATGGGCCCACATTCCACTTTACCATTCTCTTTTAATATATTTATAAACACTTTTATTGTTGCCCTTGATATCCCTTGCAACTTTTTTTTTCTCATATTCCCCTTTTGCACCTCTTATTACTTTCTTGTTTTTTATAAGTCTTCCAGTATGCTGGATTTCCACTTTTTCTTCCATTAGTGTTAGCCTTTTCTTTTAGTTTATTGCTGCCTCTTACCTCATTTGTCGAGCGTGGTTGTTGAACTACACAAGTGGAGCTATTGTGTTTAGGGGTATGTACTGGTTTTGTATTGTTCCAAATTCCTTTTTGAATACTTCCCACTATATGTCGGTGGGTTTACCCATTATTAGTTCAGCCCAGTTTACTAGTTAATTTATTTCTCATCCCTTCGAAGTTTGCCTCGCTTAAATTTAAAATCTTGGTTTCCAACTCTCCTCCCTCTCAAAACTTATATCAAATTCAATCATATTATGGTCACTATTTGCAAGATGATGTTCCCTCACCATCAGATTGTTACCTAGTTTAGGTTCGTTACTCATCAGCAAATCATATTCTCTTGTCGGTTCTAAAATATATTGTTCCAGAAAACTGTCCTAAATACATGCTAGAATTTACTGCCTTGCCTACTTGAGACAAGCTTCACATTTTTGATCATTTCTCACATGTGAGAGAGTTAAGATGGTATCTGTGGTATGTCTGTATTTCAATCCCTCTTCCTGCATTCTCTCCCTCACCTTTTCTTCCAGTGGGATCCTCCTTAGGGATTAAATATTTGAGACAATCACAGCTTAATGTCCAATTGCATGAGTTTATAACACAAAATTTGATAGTTCTGGATTATTAGAAATTGTCACTCAAAGTACGCTAGTGTGGGGGTTTTGAATTTCCAAATCCCTGACTGTCCAGCGCCTTGGGATGTCCTCCCGACGTGAAAGGCGCTTCACAAATGTAATTTTGTATTGTATTCCTGGAGGTGTATTCCTGGAGTATGGCATACAATAGAGAGTGCTTTCCTCTGAATATAAATACCTGACCTGGAACTGCTGAATGGGGCAGTATAGAGGGAACTTTATCCTATATCTAACCTAGACTATACTTGAGCCTGGATGTGACAATGTAGAATCAACATTTGACCCATGTTGTTCCTCATTGGAGTATTGACACAGCACAGCAAGCAGTTTGTTTCCATACCATTAATATCATTTTGAGGATAAGTCCCACATTCCTCAAGTCAGTGTTTGAAATTGCAGGTCAAGTGAGGTGGACCCAAGTGTCTGCACCTGGGTGTGGCGATTGATAGGGGATGTCCAGTTCACCAGGACACTATCTGGCGCATGGCCACAGTATTCTGCCTTCCGTATTTAATGGGTTGGAACTTTTAATTCTAGTAACTTAGTCACTGCTGTGTGTGGTTAAGGATGCAGAGATTGCACGTGTGTATTTGTCCCCTGAAACTAGGGGAACAACCACCAGCTGGGACATAGAGAAAACATTGACTTGGAACCTCCATCACAAGCAGCTCAAACACAAGATCTATTGCTAGGTCAGGTATTCAAGCTTGCTTTGTGACTTGCATGTGGTTTAACAAGATTGAGAGTAAATTAGCACAGACATTTTGATGAGCTTAACTAAGTTTGACCTGCTGTTTAGAAAGGAAGAAGCCAGTTGGGAAGAAGCTTGTCAGTGTGTCGAGCCTGCCCATGAGTGGCAGGGTGCGGAGGAGTTTCTCTGGCGATGATGAGTTGACTCCTCCATATCGAACTCTTCCAATCCAGACAGCTCCCGAGGCCATCACGCCTCCCAGCACTAGCAGAGAGTTCAATCCTAGTCTCAAAGCAGGTAATCTATTGGCTAAGAAAGAAAGCTGGTGTGTGTGTTGCACAGTTCATCTCATTTCTGGTTCAAAATCAAAGCTGCAAGACGGTAAAAATTTACTGCAACCCTTTCCAGTGTAAGTCTTTGCATATAATGTGCTCTTTGGGTCAGGCTTGTGTCTAGTATAAAGTGGTGCCTGTTGTATGCAAAAAGTTACAGTAAGTTATTTCAGAGTGTGAATTGTTCAAAACTCTTCCTCTCTCTTTCCCGCATTCACCTGTAATTTAGGCCAAGTGCCGAAAGCAAGTATTTATATGCTGAATACCATGGAGTATGATTTTAAAGCTCTATATTTTAAGGGGCGAGCACTGCATCCAGCTATCCATTGATAATGACTGTCACAGTATGTGCTACTGGTAGAGACGCTTGAAGTCACTTTTCTCCCCCTGGATTGTTGAGAGAGGATTTTACGTTTGTTTTAAAATGTACTTATTCTAAAACATTGCGTGATTGAGGATCTGGTGGTGTTTCCTCCGAGAGTCTCTGCTTGTGCTGCTTCAGATGCAGCCCTAAACACAAGAATGGCTGGTTGATTCATGCAACTTTCCGCTTTAGGTCAGAGAGGGGAGTGGGAGAGAAAAGCTGCATGTGGCTGCTCCACATTACTGGGTGCTGAAGCACACTGCACCATGCTGCATCGTTTGATTTGTTCTTTCCCTAACCCTGCTTTGCCGTGCTCAGCGACTGACTCACTGTCGCCCTGTCTTCCTGGCACCCTAGTTTTTTGAATTTTCATGTTTTAACAGATTTCTTTACAATGACCATGATCACTAGCTGCCAGGTATTGTTAGAAATTTCCTGTGTTAATGTTTCTACTTTCTCTGTATTTCAGCCAGCAGTAGTAAGCACCGGGACATCATCATCTGGTGACAAAGGGCTTTCAGTGATCCTCTACTGCAGTTACTGCCAACCACCAGGTAAGTGCTTTACTGTGTCAATACTAACAGTGACTATCTGGCAGCTTCCTGCTCCATATGGTCTGCTACAGATTGTGAGCTCTCTTACATTATTTTCCTAGTGGTGGGCTCTTGTTTTGGGCTGTGCCGTAAGGATGGGTTGATTTCTATTTTCAGCTTTTACAGGGAGAGTGTGAGGTATAGATGTGTGAGGCTGCACTCTGTTGGGCACCTCTCCTGGAGGCAGGTACACTTTCCAGCAGGGAAATGGTGCATTGTGTTGGAGACTTTTTCGAGTGGAAAAATAACAAATTGTAGGAGAATGCCATCTGCAGGTGGGTTTGTATAACTGCACAGAACTACCCCCTTCTGGACAATCCTACTCTGATCACTGGAGATGATTCTGAGAAAGGGAATCGCAACAATGAAATTACATTGATATAGAGCCTTTCATGTCAGAAGAATGTCCCAAGGCGCTGAACGGCTAAGGATTTGCACCCAAGCTGCGGGTTAGAGTCAAGAAAAGGGTCGGAAGGTAGAGGCGGTTTGAGAGTGGCCAAAAGCACAATCAAAGAGGAACGTCTTGAGATGGGCCTTGAAGGATGCAAGGGAAGGGATGAGGCAGATGGAGTTCTAGTGGGTGGGGGCAGAGCCTGACTACCAATGGCGGTCAAGGTGCAGGACATAAAGTAGGCCAGTGCCTGCTGAGTGAAGGAAGCAGACAGGTTGGTATGGTGTTCATAATAATAATAATAATCCTTGCATTTGATACAGTGCCCTTATCACATCTTCGAGACGTCACAAAATATACCGTAAAGTGAATTGACTATATTTTGTGGATGAAACACGGCAGCCAATTGCACACAGCAATGTCCCACAAACAGTTGTGGATTGAGTGACCAAATTTTTAATTTTTTTGTTATTAGATGAAGTATAGTGACTGTATATTTTGTGGGTGAATCACGGCAGCCAATCGATCACATAGGTAGGGAGGAGCAAGGTCATTAAAGGGTGAGGATGAGGATTTTAAACTTGATCCTATGAGGGATGGGGAGCCAATTGAGCGGGGCAAGGATGGGGGTGATCAGGTTATGGAACTTGGTTTAGGAGAGGATGTGAGCTGTGGAGTTCTGAATAATCTGCATCTTGTGGGGGGAAGCCGGGCAAGCAGGGAGTTAGTGTAGTTGAGCCTCCTGTTGTTGGATGGGATGGATGTGTGAATGAGTCTCGTCAGCCTGATGGGAGACGGAATGGCAAAAGTGGGTAAAGTTGCGCAGATGGGGGAAGGCAGAATGTGTCATGGCACGGATGTGACATTTTGACAATGCATTAAGGATTATTATATGATGATAGGTGTTGGGCTTCAGTCGTAAATGGGTTTTGCTTCTCTTGTAATGGTAGCCTTTCTCTCCATTCTTTCAGGGTCAGCATTGCAGCACAAGGAGAATTTTGTGGATGTTGATGAGTTCCACTTCCTTCAAGGTGCTTCTAATCAGGAGAGCAAGGGATCTGGCAGCTAAGCCATCACACACGACCTTAAGGACTCTGCCACCAGGCTTGTATCAAGCAGGGATCCTTGATCGAAGGATCGTCTCCTTTAATCTGCTGAGTCTCTGACACAGTGGTACTTCACTGCTGCAGTCTTGCCAAGAGCAATGGAGAGGCAGTTCAGTGATTTTTACTGTACATTTGGACAAGTTGTTTATTTTAGGGGGTGAAAAGGAGCTGTTTTTCAGGCCCCACATTGGACTATCTTGTATATTATACTTGAATTTTTTGAGTAGGGAGGGGTGAGGGAGGAATGTTCAATGTTCAACATGTTTTGGTGATGTGCTCACGATGAGCATTCTGTGACTACACATTTGGGTGAAGTTATGTTAACTTTCCCTCCTCCAGCCTAAGTAAACATCATACACAATAACTTTTTAAATTATTTACTTAAAGATTGAAAGCATTCTTTTTGGTATAAATTCAAAATGAAAAAAAATTTACGCAATTGGTCAACTGATGCATTTGAATACTCAGGAAGTTGATGCTTGCATTTCAACAGTACTTGTGGGCCGCAGCCTTTCTCTCATCCTCTGAGCCAGTTTTATTTGTGTTTCTTCATGTCACAGAGCAGCACTGCGGCCCCCAAGAACAAAGTCTTTACATGTCATCAACACTTTGTTTTTAAACAAAAGTTTCTCTTTTTTTTCCCTGAGACCCACGTGAGTTTCCATTGGGGTCTGTGTGTGTGCATGTGGGGAGACTACATTGAGCCCCTATCCCTCTTCATTGTCGTGCTGATATGCTTTGAATGTTCCTTCTTAATTCTAACACAGGCATTTGAGGGAGGTAAGTACTGGCTTTTCAGAGGATCTTATGTGAACATTTTGTGTAAATATGGAGACCTGTAGCTCAGTGGTTAGATCACTCACCTCGCAAGTGAGAGATCTGAGTTTGATTCCCGGCAGGGCGAAACGTTGGGCAAGTTTCCTTACTCCACACGCCCCTGTTTACCTAGCAGTAAGCTGGAACCTGGTTGTTAGTTGATTGGTGGATTAGTTTTCCGGGGGTAATAATTCCTTCCAAAAAATAATAAATTGGTCACTCAATCTACGACTTTGTGGGAAACTGCTGTGCTCATTTGGCTGCTGCATTTCGCCCACAAAATATACAGTCAATTCACTTATAATATTCTGTGAAGCGCTTTGAGATGTCTTGGAAGACATGATAAGGTGCTATATCAAGTGCAACGATTATTATAATATAAAAGTTTTCTTTTAAACCAGTATTTATTTTCTCCCTGGCTTGAGAATGAACTGCTGCCGTGAGTAGCCAGGGCTTCTGTACAATCATCTGGCTGCGAGGATTGTACGAGTGTCAGGTGGTCATCACTCGTGATGTCTTTTCCCACAATTCAGAAGTGACCAACCACGTTTGCTGAGGGTGTCTCCACTTTGTACTAGAAGTGGTGTGCAGGAGCTTGATTTGGCACAGTACTTTGGAGTACTTAAATTTATCTTTGTACGCTGCCTGGATGCAACGAGCTGCCAGACCTACACTGGCTTTCTAACTTCCTACCATACTTACCTGCTCCTTGATCCACTTGGGCCTCTGGAGAGCTGATACACTATGTATTGAAGTGGCTGTAGTCCACAGTGTGTGAGTGATGCACTGAGACTTGCCGCTGACTTCTGTCTCAGAGACAGCTTCTAAGCCAGTCTATCGTCTATTCCTAGACTTTACAGCTGCTTTTAATTTTGAAAATTCTAATTTTAAAGCCTTTCTGCTGACTGAAATCCTAATGTAGTTCAGGAAAGCTTTTCAATTGCAACTGTTCCTGACTCTTCCAGTCTATACGTCATGATATTTGAATGGAGGCAAGAGTGCTGGGATTTAATCCAGGGTTGAGTGACACTAATAAGTACTACTTTATTCTGATGCCTTTTGAACCCACAATTAAGATTGCAGCCTGTCACTGAAGTCTGGGATCTGTTCTGCACACAAAGTATGTTTTGGTTATTTTGGAGTGTGTAGTTGTGTGGTATTACTGATCAGGACTCGCTAGGCTCTGACTTGCCCCTTCTGTCAATCTCACTGATTTGATGGTAACAAATGGAGAAGATATATATCTCTGAAGTTTTAGCAATACATAATATTGGAAACTAGCTTTTTACAAATTGGTTATTTTGCTTTGGGGTGACGAGTTAAAAGGCAACTTTACCAATTTGTGGGTTAATTCAGTTGCAATATACTTTTATTAAGTGATTTATTTTTTTCCTGGGTTTTCTGGCTGCTGTGCTTTTTCACGGGCAGGAACAGCCATTTGGTTACATTTATCTGATCATTGGCTGAGCCCATTTTGGGTTCAAGAGTCATAATAAATCATGTTAACTAATTTAAACCATCACATTTCAAAATCTGGCCCCTATGACCGTCTTGATTCCTGGGCCTTACAATCAGTTGGGAATGCTCCTCCCTCCACTTGCTCCCTGGGCAGAACGGCAGTACATAGTTTTACTTCTCTTTGTGAACGTGAATTGTTGGCATGTATTATACAACGAGTGCTGGTGAATATGAAAGATGCAGTCCATCAACGGGGAGCTATGTTCCTTGTGGGGTGAGTTGTGTAAATCCCTGTGCTCCCAAAATGAACTGCAGCCTCATTGTTTCCGAGGTACCTGTCCTTTCTTTACACGGAAATGCAAGTGGTTTTGAAGCTGCACATGACCCCAATGAAGAAACTCTCCACACACACTTTCAGTCCTGTACAGCAAACTAACTTGGGTGGCAACTCTGATTTTTTATGATGTGAGCTCACCCTCTAGTCTTTGTATTTTGGTGCTACAAAATCTTTTGATACTGATCGTCCTTTCTTACAGAAGGGGAGGGATTTTCAGAAACTGTGATTGATTCAGGAAATTTATCTTCAGTTCTCTTCCTGTTATATACTTGCTTGGATTTTGATAAAACATAAAAGGAAAAAAAAGTAATGGTTTGTTTCCAGAGATCCTCTTTGTTCTTTCTGAATGCTAGGCAGCCACAGGCAATGTTGTAGCTTATGGGATTTATACATTGTTTTCTGTACGTATTTTGATAATCGATCATTTACTGTACAAATGTAATCTTTCCTTTTATTTGATGTGACAAGTTGTATAGCTGTTGGGAAGGTGTTACCTTCTTGCAGCCTGTGTAAATCCAATTCAAAACCTTTTCCTTTTTCAGAAAAAATACTTCACTGTAAACATTAAGAGCATTACAGTCATAACTTTGTGTACAAAAAAATCGTTCACTAAATGGTCTTTTTTTACACTGAATAAAACATTTTAAATGGATGGAATCTGTTCATGGGTATCTTGTGTATTTTGACGCTATATTTTCCAGGCCATGTCCCAACAAACTTGGATTTTTGTATACCCTCAGGTGGTTTATGCCATCAGTAATGGCAAATAGGTCTGTATTGTGATGTGCTCACCAGAGGGCCTAACAAGTGTGCAGAGGGAGGCTTTCATCTTTCCTCTATGCCCTCCTGATACTAACCAATACCTTTGTTTTTATTTTTAGGGCATGGTCCTTCATTTGAATACCCGTCACTCATGGGCAGAGATGCAGTGAGCTGTGCAGTCCAATTCTCGTTTATAGAAATCCAGAGCCTTAGCAATGATCACTTGCTGAAAAACTGTCAGGTAACTTTCTTCTAATAGCGGTTGTGATCCCAGAGATGCTCAGTTGCTAGTCAGATGCAACAAGATTACATTTGTATCGTGTCTTTCACGGCGGGAGGACGTCCCAAGGCGCTGGACAGAGTACAGCATTTCAGAGTTGGGGTCGGAGTGGGGGGGTTGGAGGGGAAGGGGGCTGGCTGAAGGCATGGTTGAAGAGGAGGGTCTTGAGGCGGGACTTGAAGGAGGCTAAGGAGGGGGCAAGGCGGAGTGAATGGCGAATGGAATTCCAGAGACTTGGGGGCAGAGTGGCTGAAGGCTCTCACGTCAATGGTGGGGGCGGGTGGGTTGGGGGATGTGGAACAGGCTAGAGCCGGCTGAGCGGAGGGAGCGGGCGGGTGGTTAGGAGGCCATGGAGGGCTTTGTATGTGAGGACCAGGTTCTTGAACTGGATCCTCTGAAGGAGTAGGGTGAGAATGGGAGAGATGGGATCACGGAGTTTGGTGCAGGAGAGGACACAGGCTGCAGAGTTCTGGATTATCTGCAGCCTGTGGAGGGAGGAGTTGGGAAGGCTGACAAGCAGGGCATTTAAATAGTCGAGCCTGTAGGTGATGATGGCATGAACAAGACTTTCAGAGGCCTGAGGGGTGAGGTAATGGTGCAAGTCAGGGCCTATAGCCCCTTTAGTTCCCCATTTATCCAGTGAATTTGTGCGTTTGCTCAGTGCCTGACTCGGTGTAAATTTTCCAATTGTAGCCTTGCATTGATTCTTCCAATAAAGTCCTTAAGACTAAGGACTAATTGTAAGGTGCCGGCTCTGGTCTTAACCCCTCACATTTCTGTACATATATTTGAGCCGGTCTAGCCTTTGCCGAAAAACTATATCAGTTCTAAGTTATTCTTTTATTGCCTTTTTAACCCTCCCTAAATTTGGAAAATCCAGAAACCTGTGAATTGTGGTGATCTACTGGGCTTTGACGATGTTAATTAATACAAACCCTTTCCATCCAGGGCTGCAAATGGCTTATGCATCTGACATTTCATCTGAGCAACTGCTTAATATAACTTGATCCGTGTAAGAGTTGTATCTGGTATGTTTGTGCACGTGCGGCCTCAACCAAGTGTGAAGCCCGGCTCGAGGCTGCTGCAGCAGACTAAGCTCAGCTTCTGAGAGGCATTGCTCGTATAATGGCATGACTGAGCAGCAGCTCACTGTTACTATTGCTCCATACCAGCAGTTTTGCCCGTCGACATCCACACCCACAATCCCAGCAATGTGGTTTTAATTAAGAATCCAAGTAACTGTTTTACTCCCACTTTACCAAGTGCAGTGAGTGCCTGTGTCTGTGTCCCTGCCCACCACACAATGTACTGGAAGAAAACATGCTTTTATTTAATGGCAATTGGCCTAGTTTGGAATGTTTACATGATAAATGAATGTATAGACAGTCAACATGAATGATTAGGACAAGTGGAGGAAGCTCTGCACATTCACTCATAAATCCAGGGCTGAGCACACTGCTGGTAATTCACCACCTCCCCAGGCTTGAACCAAAGGTTAATCTCAGTCTGTGCACTTTGCACAGAGTCACTGCCATGGATTATGTTCCTGCAACAAAATCAGATTTCAGTTATACATTATCTATACTCCCCTGCTGTTCATTCCACAAGATCCTCTGCTGCACTTTAACATTCTACTCAGGACAGTCTGCAAAATGCTATTATGTACCTAAGGAGGAACCAGCACTCTTATGCGAAGCACTGAACAGATTTGATAGGGTAAAGCTATCTACACTGCCCCATCCTGCTATTCTGAGTGCCACCTCTCTGACATCCTTCCAATCAAGACCAGCCTTGGTTAGGTTCTCAATCTTTCCTCAATCTACTCCACATACCTGTATCCAATCAGCACCTACGTACTAATAGCTAAGACTTTGTGTAACACATACACAGTTCAGAATGGAACTCACCTGCCAACCTGAATACAATAGTCTCCACGAATAGTACCAGGCTTAGAGTCCGCAGGGTTGGTTTCTCCCAGCATAACTCGGCCAGTCTTCACTGCATCAAGGCCCTCCCAAACCTGTGATGGGAGAACACATTACATTATAGTAATACATTCCACCAGAACAAAATAATCCCCCTCAACAATATCATCCAAAGGCACTCCAGATGCAAAGCTTTGAACACATCTGGAATCCAAGTATAAGCTGCTCCAAACATCAACTGCCTGTTTCTCACCCCAGCCCTAGCATTCAACACCTCATTTCCTCTCCCCCTCCCAGCATTCAATACCTCACTTACCATTGCAACAAGAGGGCCTGAGCTCATGTACTTAACCAGACCATTGTAGAATGGCCTCTCCTTCAGACTGATGTAATGTTCTTTCAGCAACTGTTCTGAAGCCTGGGGAAAAAGGTTATAGATCAGCCTTTAAAGTAACTCAGGTTCATCATTGGGAGAATTTCAAACCCTACTTGATCAAACAGAAACAGTTTTATTTTATACTATATTGTCTGGAAGTTTCTCACCTGTGGTGCACCTGGGAGCATTGGATATCAACACACCCATTTCACACCACCAAGATCCTTACTTCATAAGCATGACAGGCATCAGACAACAGACGTAAAGCTGTCAATTTCCTGTTTCACCCTAGTCTGTAACCTATTAATCAATGTGGGCAGCGCATAAAACACAGATCAGTTCAGATTTAGTTACCAAATAAGACCAAAAAGGAAGCTCAACAGATGAAAGCATCAGGATGACTCTGCAAACTGCATGTACAGCTCCCAGCTGAGCTTGTGTGGGTGAGTGACAGACCTTCCTTCTATTCATTGCAGCAACCACTTCTGTACAACTGATTACCAACAGAGCAGCAACAGCAGGGACACCAGCTACCATCCAGGGAAAAAAAAATGGGATTCACTCCCATTCGTTGCACTCTCATTCCTTGGGCTGTTTACATCTACTCTGTACTTGCTCATCCATATTTCAGCCATCATTGGCCACTGCCCTCACTGCTGTAGCCAGACATTGCTTATTAAGATTAGCTGCCAAATGTGTCTACATATTGCAACTAAGACATAGATATAAAGTAGTAGTATGCACTGGAGAAAAGCTGTTACAGGAGGAGCCAGTAGGTCAAGACTATCCTGTGGAGTCCTGTAGCTCAGTGGTTAGAGCACTCGCTTTGCAAGGGAGAGACCTGAGTTCAATTCCAGGCAGAGGGCGAAACCTCGGGCAAGTTTCCTTACTCCACACAGAGCCTAATAATAATCCCTCCAAAACCAAAAACAATAATAAATTGGTCATTTTCAATCCACGACTGTTTGTGGGACATTGCTGTGTGCAATTGGCTGCCGCGTTCGCCCACAAAATATACAGTCAACTCACTTTAAAGTATATTCTGTGAAGCGCTTTGGGACGTCCTCCCGACGTGAAAAGCGCTATATCAAATGCAAGGATTATTATTATTATTGTTATTATCCACCCAGTTTCCAGCAAGATGACATATGCTACCTTACTTTTAAGATTTCAAAATCTTCATTTCAAATTAAGCTCTACAAGAAGCCTCAGACAAGAATACACGGATTATTCTGTAATCTGCAAGTAGCTGCTCAACACAAAGTACCAGTTGCTGTTCCTGGAAAGCTAGAACTCTCCCCGCAGCCAGGCTAAACTCCACCAATAAGCCGATTGTGGTTCTAAAGCATTTGAGCTCGTGTAAATAACCTTTTGATCGAATAAGAGTGCTTTCTCACTCAGTTACCAGGACTGGATCACCCCAGGGAATTAGGCACAGAAACAAAACTATACAAAATTACTTTTTTTGCAATTTAAATACAGGATAACACTATTGGAGCCTATTAGACAAAGCCCAGGTTTCATAAATTTAGTATTTATGTATAGAAATGTAGCACATTTTTCTATTTATTCTTGAGTCACTCTCTTCCAGTCTGCACTGATTCATTCCTCCCACTCCCTTCCCGTTACTCTCTATACGGCCTCCGCAGGAAGCACGCAAAGCAATAGGAAAAGAGCCGGAGGGATCAGGTAGTTCAGTTATATTATTACTGTCGTACAGTGAAATATATTATGCGTGAAGTTACATAATCACACACGTGTGTAATTGCAGTTCCCTGGGGTGTAAATAGGATAAGCATGCTCTTCACTGGATACACTCTTGCTCAAACATAGGCTGCCAGCAAATAGACATAATATTCATTTAATTCAGTCCCCAAAATCTTTACATATTTTCTTTGCACATCATTGTCACTTACTTTAAGAAACTTCATTGCGACGAGTTTAAATCCCTTTTGTTCAAAGCGTTTGATAATCTCCCCAACAAGCCCCCTCTGGACACCATCTGGCTTAATAGCGATGAAAGTTCTTTCCTTGTTTTCTGCCATGGTGTTGGGCTCGATCCTACGTACAACAGCATTAACACAGAAAATTACATCAACTGCACAAGAGGCAACTTTTAGCAAAATATGTCACCATATCCTCCCCTCTTGCACATCTCACACCCAGGGCCACCTGGAGGCAGTGTGTTCACTCGGCGCAGGAAGCAGATGGACCATATGGTGACCAACTGCAACCTCAGCGGATCCCTTCCTGCAACTCATCAGCTGGCGCCAGAATTTTACGATAATAATAATCCTTGCATTTGACACAGCGTCTTATCACGTTATCCAGACATCTCAAAGTTCTTCACAGGCTACACTGTGAAGTGTAGTGACTATGTTTTGTGGGTGAAACATCAAATTATACAGCACAGAAGGAGGCCATTCGGCCCATCGTGTCTGTGCCGGCTTTTTGAAGAGATTCCAAATCAACCTCACACCCCCACTCTCCCCATAGCCCTGATCAACCCCACTCCCCCGCTCTCTCCCCATAGCCCTGATCAACCCCACTCCCCCGCTCTCTCCCCATAGCCCTGATCAACCCCACTCCCCCGCTCTCTCCCCATAGCCCTGATCAACCCCACTCCCCCGCTCTCTCCCCATAGCCCTGATCAACCCCACTCCCCCGCTCTCTCACCCATAGCCCTGATCAACCCCACTCCCCCGCTCTCTCCCCATAGCCCTGATCAGCCCCACTCCCCCACTCTCTCCCCATAGCCCTGATCAACCCCACTCCCCCGCTCTCTCCCATAGCCCTGATCAACCCCACTCCCCCGCTCTCTCCCCATAGCCCTGATCAACCCCACTCCCCCGCTCTCTCTCCCCATAGCCCTGCAAACTTGTCCTCCCCAAATAGTGATCTACTCTCTTGAAAGTTGTTATGGAATCGGATTCCTCTGTCCTTTCAGGCAATGATTCCAGATCCCAACAACTCGCTGTGTAAACATTCCTTGGGCTGTTTTACAAGTAAACAAGTTACACGAACTGCGGGAATGTGAGTGGGTTTGGGAGTGAAGGGCAGAGAGAGCGCCGCAGCAGCTCCGCTCACCTGCAGTTTCCGGCCGGCGAGAGGCCGGCGGTTTCCGAGCTGCGTTTATAAGCGCGTGGTGGCGCTGCCCATTCCCGCCCGGGGGGGGGGGGGGAGCAGCTCCCGGCCACACAGAGACCGCGACCCCCAACTCCCGGCTTCGCTTCACTGTTTGCCTCCAGCTTCGGTTCCCATCCTCATCACCATCCCCGCCCACCCCACGCGGTAACCCCGTCCCACCCAACCACACACCCCGCCGCCTCCTCCCTCCCTGCCCGCAGAGTGGTCCAGTCCAGCTTCCGCTTCCCCCCCAGCCGCCCTGTGACCCGGAAGTGGATGGGGTCAGACTGAAGATGGCGGGAGCTGAGCGCCAGGCGCTGGGGGAGATGTCGGCCGCGGAGCACTGCCTGGAGCAGCTGGTGTTCGGCGGCGAGGATCAGTTCCTGCACAGACTGGGCGCCGGGCAGCAGGTCAGGCCCCGCGGCTCCGCTCCGGCCCCGTAGTAGCGCGGGGGCGGCTCTGCCCGGCCAGGGGCCCTGTTATAATAATAATAATAATCCTCGCATTTGATATAGCGCTTTTCACGTCGGGAGGACGTCCCAAAGCGCTTCACAGAATACACTGTAAAGTGAATTGACTGTATATTTGAGGGCGAACGCGGCGGCCAATTGCGCACAGCAATGTCCCACAAACAGTCGTAGATTGAAAATGACCAATTTATTATTGTTGTTGGTTTTGGAGGGATTATTATTAGGCTCTGTGAGGAGTAAGGAAACTTGCCCAAGGTTTTGCCCTCTGCCTGGAATTGAACTCAGGTCTCTCGCT
Source organism: Callorhinchus milii (assembly GCF_018977255.1). Lineage (NCBI taxonomy): Eukaryota > Metazoa > Chordata > Chondrichthyes > Chimaeriformes > Callorhinchidae > Callorhinchus > Callorhinchus milii. Next base: position 12,030,499 of record NW_024704761.1, on the reverse strand, counting down.
TGCAAAGCGAGTGCTCTAACCACTGAGCTACAGGACTCCACACTCCCGGGCACCTCCCCCCCCCCCCGGGGACCCCCCCCCCCCGGGCACCTCCCCCCCCGGGGCCCCCCCCCCCCGGGCACCTCCCCCCCCCCCCCCGGGCACCTCCCCCCCCCCCGGGGACCCCCCCCCCGGGCACCTCCCCCCCCCGGGGACCCCCCCCCCGGGCACCTCCCCCCCCCCCCCGGGGACCTCCCCCCCCCCCGGGGACCTCCCCCCCCCGGGGACCTCCCCCCCCCCCCCCCCAGGCACCTCCCGCCCCGGGCACCTCTCCCCCCCGGGCACCTCTCACCCCCCCCGGCACCTCCCCCCCCCCCCCCCACCGGGCACCCCCCCCTATTCCTTCACCTTGGTCCATCTTCATCTCGAGCCTGAAGAGCTTCCTATTCAACCAGTGCCTACGGTGACCTCCCCCCCCTCCGGCTCGGAGTCGTGGTTCGTCACTATCGAGCGCTATGTAATCGCAAGTTGTTGTTGTTGTTGTAGGCTTTACTTTCAGACAGTGTGGTGGGAGCGATGGCCCGGAGTGCCTGACAGCTGTCAGATTTAATGATTTACAAGGATTTATTTTTGCTTTGAGAATGAAGCTGTTGTGATTCTACTTTTGTCTGTGTTACATTTTTTTAACCCTTCCCCTCGTTATCTTGGACAGCAGCGAGGTCTGAGTGGAGGTCTGTTGGATGATGATGATTCCAGTGCCTCCGAGGTGGAAAATGAGGCAAAGTCCAGTTTCCCTCCAGCCAAGAAGGCAGCATGGGTGGACGAAGAGGATGACACCGAGGAGCTGTGAGTGGGATCGCTTGGGGGGAGCAGATGTTTGGGTCTTTCTATTTTTGCTTAATGTTTGCAAACAAATATAAATGAACACTTCAAACAGTAACATTAAAAAAGTAGTGAAGATTGTGACTTGCATTTCTCTTATTTTTTTAATTCAACCAAAGACACTTTTGTATGCCGAGATACATCACAACACCAGAATAAAACACATATGAGCTTCTGTTATTTCCACCCTTACTTCCCTCAGTAACCTAGGATGCATCCTGTCCAGACTGGGTGACTTATCTCCCTTGAGCACCGACAACCTTTTTAGTGCCTCCTCTCAGTTTATTCTTATATTATCCAATTTCTCTACACTCTCCTCCGATACTGTGGCATTGGCTGCATCCTCTTCTTTTGTGAAGACAAATGCAAAGTACCCTCAATAGTGAGAGAGTACTTATCCTTTCTCAAAACTTCATTCGTGTTACATGCTTTTGCTTCGCAGGGTGAACATGAAGCATCGATTCCGGAAAGATTTACAGAAAAGCAACACAGAAAAGAACCTCAGCGTAGAGCAGCTTCAGCAGAGGCTTAAGGAGCAGTACGTATCAAATCACACAAAGTGGATGTCTGGCATAATGTAGCCAACATTAGGCAGGGTAATGTCAGCTTAGCCTAGTTGGTGCCACTTTTGCCTCTGGGTTGAAAGTTTCTGTGTTTAGACCCAGCGGCAGCATTTATTATGTAGGCTGACGCTGCAACACAGAGCTAGGAGAGGGTTGTTTTGTCAGGTGCTGTCCATTAGAGGGTAGAGTAACAATAACAACAAAATTACTAGTGCATTTCACGTCGGGAGGACATCCCGAGGCGCTGGACCATCAGAGTTTCGGACTCAAGCTGGGGGTTGGGATCGTGGTGGGCAGTGTGGGGGAAGGAGGGTGACCGAAGGCATGGTCGAAGAGCAGGGTCTTGAAACAGGTCTTAGCGGGGGCGAGGAAGAGGGACTGTGGGATGGAGATCCAGAGGGTGGGGCAGAGTGGCTGAAGGCCCTCCCAGCAATGGAATGGTGAGCGAGGTGGGGGACATAAAGCAGGGTGGAGCCTGTTGAGCGGAAGGAGCGAGCAGGATCGTAGGGGATTAGCAGGTCACAGAGGTGGTGGGGGGGGCAAGGCCATGGAGGGCTTTGAAGGTGAGGTCTGGGATCTTGAATTGTATCCTCTGTGTGATGGGAAGCCAGTGGAGTCGGGTGAAGATATGGGTGATAGGTGGAAGAGTACAGGCATGTTTCCTGGAGTATATGGCATGTTTCCTGGAGTAAGGGGTGAGGTGCTGGCAGGATCTAGAGAGTAGAGGTGGTTAATTCCAATGTATCCTCGTCTCCACTAGATTCCAGAAAGCGATGGGAGGAACGCCAGTGTGGGCGGAAATAGAGAAGAAGAGAAAAAGGAAAAAGGACCCACACAGCTCAGGAGACGGTAACTACTTACTGACTAGCATGTTCTTTCCTGCAAAGCCTAGACCATTACACACTAGTTATTTACTGCTGGAGTTACAACAGCAATGTATGTCACCCGGGGAGTAATGGATGCTGGGAGTGAGTAATCTAATCGTGGGTTCATTAACCGTAGATTCTCAGATCTTGGATTCTGAGCACTGACCCGTAGGCCAGTGCATCAATTACTCATTATATATCAAATGCATGGACTGTTATTATTATATTTTCTTTCATAATTAGAGAGTGAGGAGGAGGATGAATTGCTGCGGAGAACGGGGAATTTTGTATCTGCCTCAGAAGCTCTTCCTAAAGGGACTATACAGGTGAGGCAGCTCAAACAGCAGTAAGTGTCGCGGCCTGTGCTTTTAGAGCCTTGTGTACCTTGAATGTACCTTGTGATTGAGCCTCTGTCAGTGCCTTGTGAGTGAGGGGATGTTTAGGTCCCTAGTCAGTAGGGGTGGACAATGAGAATCATTTACATGCCATCGAGCCTTGGCCGGTGTTTGCTCCCACCATGGAGCCAGGTGCTCTCCTGCTCTCCATGATCCCAAGTCCTTGTTCTTTCCCGTTGCCATTCAAGCATTCCGGGAAGCTACCCCACGTAAAGGATGCTATATAAATGCATGAGGTCATCGTCGTTGTTTATCTTAAAATGTTTATCCAATTCTTTCTTAAATGGTCTGGTCTCGATCTTAACAGTGGCTTGTGACAAAGTGTTCCATGTTCTGCTAACCCTCTACGTGAGTGCGTTTCAACTTATTGCTCCAGGGACACTCCGGAGTTTATGTCCCTAGTACCAATTCACCAAGCAGTGGGAAGAATCTTTCAAGATTTGTTCTTTTGAATCTTCTGAATTTTAAAGACCCTTATTAAAGCTCCTCTTAATCTTCTCTGGCGTTTTCACCGGAGGCATCTAGTGTACCAACTTCATCGAATCATAGAATAATACAACACTGAAGGAGGCCATGCATTGTGCTTGTGCCGGCTCTTTGAAAAGAGATATCCAAATTAATCCCACTCCCTCACTCTCTCCCTGCAAACTTGTCCTCCCCAAATATCTATCTACTTCTCTCTTGAAAGTTGTTATTGAATCGGCTTCCACCAGCCTTTCAGGCAATTCATTCCAGATCCCAACAACTCGCTGTGTGAAACTTGTACAACTAGTTTATGTCAACTTGTTGACACCAAAGATACGAGCAGCTCGTGTCTCTGGTTGTTGCTGGTGATGTGTGAATGTCACGCGCACTGGCCTCTCATTGGTTGTGAACATGTTACTCAACAGGTGAAGAAGTGTTTAGATGCCAATCACGAGCGACCATCCAAGACCAGACTAACCACAGTCCAGTTTCATCCCTCAGCCCAAGTGGTGATGACTGCGGGGATGGACCAGACCATCTCACTATTCCAGGTACTCAGTGCTGTGTCTGTGTGCGTTTATGCCGGCCTGTGTACATGGTGTGTGCCGGCCCATGTTTGTGCGGTTGTGCCAGCCCGTGGACGTGGTGTGTGCTGGCCAGTGTATGTGCTGTGTGCCAGCCCGTGTATGTGGTGTGGGCAGCCACTGATCACATGTGCTTCTCCAGGTTGATGGAAAGACAAATCCGAAGATTCAGAGTATCTGCCTGCAGCACTTCCCTGTGTACAAAGCGCGTTTCACTGTGGACGGAGAGCAGATCGTAGCCACTGGTGTCCGCAACAAGATGTTTTACATGTACGACATGATGGCTGGAAAGATCCTTCCCGTCTGTGGAGTGCGAGGTGAGGACTTGAGTGTGTTGCTTTGGGAGGCATTGCTGACCTCTGTTCTGACTTGTGTGAAGCCAGTCTGTCTGGGAGGATCCAGTATTCCAGGGAACCAGTTATTAACCCTTTGCAAATGTCACAGTTTGCCTGTAAATGAGACTCTGATGAGTTGGTCCTGTAGGTGGTGTTTTGCACCAAAGAGCTTTGATTCCCACCTGAAGGGAATTGTAAAGGAGAGAGGCAGAAATATTTTTGCTTATCACTCATTTGGTTACTTTACTCTCTCTCCCACTGTCTCTCTGTTTCTCTCTCTGCTTGGTGACTCGGTGACTGAAGCAGCCTGAGGCAGTGCGCTAACCATTTGGCTCATAACCTCCGCTGTACTTGTGATGAACCTGTTTGTGCCTCTTCGGTTGGCAGGGTTGGAGGAACGACACATTAGGAAATTTGAAGTCTCTCCAGATGGCTCCTACCTGCTGCTCACGGGGGCTGAAGGTTACCTGCATCTGCTCTCCATGAAGGTACGTCACCAGACCACTTCCCTAATGGCGGGAGGGAACATATGAATAGGAGGAGACCATTGAGCCCCTCAAGCCTGTTCCTCCATTCTATAAGATCATGGCTGATCTGTACCTCAACTCCAATTACCCGCCCTTGCCCATATTGCTCGATACACTGAACTAACAAATAGCTATCCATATCAGTCTTGATAATGTAAATGGATCCAACATTTGGATCCAACATCCACAGCCTGTTGGGGAGAGAGTTCCAGATTTCCACGACACTTTGGGTGAAAAACTGCCTCCTGATTTCACTCCTAAATGGCCTAGCTCTAATTTTAAGATTTTAAGGGAACAACGCCCATCACTCCACAGAATATTACTGCATGTTAGGGAGCCCAGTGATGGGAATCACTGGAAGTTTGTGGAGTGAGATGTCCCAATCATACAATATTACAGCACAGAAGGAGGCCACTCGGCCCATCATGCCTGTGCCGGTTCTTTGAAAGAGCTATCCAATTAGTCGTACTCCTCCGCTCTTACTCCATAGCTCTGCAAATTCCTTTTTAAGTACCTATCCAATTCCTTTTTGAAAGCTTTGTCTGGCAAATGAACATATTAAATCTTACAATCCCTGAGGATCCGTGTCCAGTTAGCACATTGCTGAGCTGCCAGTGTAGCCAAGGTAAAGCCACAAGCTCGTTTTAGTCCAGAATGCATTTCATACAAGAGTGAATGATTTCCCTTAACTGATAGAAACTTCTCTTTCTGATTCCACCTCTTCCAGACTAAGGAATGGATAAACAGTATGAAAGTCAATGGCAAAGCCATTGCATCCACTTTCTCTCCAGACGGGAGTAAAATCTACACAAACTCCGGTAAGCGGATTTCTGGATTAATTGTGCTGAGAATGTGGGGACAGGCAGGGCATTTACAGCCAGACTCTGTCCGGTCCCCTTTAAACCTATATTACGTGCAATTCTTTGCATTTTTTTGTGCCTGGTGTCCACTTTGGGCCAGAATGTTGTGGATTCAAGTCTTACTTTAGGGCTTGAGCTCACATGCCAAGCTGACACTCCAGTGCAGTACTTGGGGAGCGCTGCCTTGTCTGAAGTTGCTGTCATTTGGATGAGATATTAATCCAAGGTCCATTTCCTCGGTCAGGTGGACGTTAAGAGATCCTGTGACATGATTGGGGATTAGTGCCTATAAAAACAGCCACTATACTTGACAGTAATAAACTGAGAAGCACTTTGAGGCATTAGAGTGTTACAGCACAGACCTGCAAGGATTGCTTCTTGTTTATGTAGAGACACTCTGAGCCCAGAGTCAGACTGAGTTTAAGCAGAGCACTGGAGCAGGCCTGTTTATACACCCCAGCAAGGCCTGTGACGGAGCTGTCCACAGGGACTATTCCAATTTAAAGACGTGTCGCTTCATGTTGTTCAATTTGCTGTGTGGAATTGCAATTGATGCACTGTTGTTTAAATAAAATACACAGTGATTTGACTTCAAGATTGCTGTGTGTACAAACACCTTGCTTCCATGTTTCCTTAATTGTAGTTCACAGAATAATCAATTTCTGACAACTCGGGACAAGTGCTTGGAACATAAGTGCTCAGGTTCATTTCACACCCCAAGAGCTAAGCAAATTGTTTTTTTGTTTACTGTTAAATTCCGGTGATGTTTGTGGCTTGACAATGAGGAGCTTCTCGTCTCCTTTAGGCAAAGCACTGTTTTTATAATATCCACTGTCTTTATTGTGCAATAGCTGTGGCACACGAACATAAGGACATAAGAATTTGCTGGCGAAAGAAGATCACGATCCATCTAGTTCACATTCCACCTCCTGGCAGTCACTTGCACATGTCATGTCCCAAACTATATAATAAATGGCATGATGGGAAGAATGGGCTGCTCTATGTGGCTGTAGGTCACAACCAGCAGGGATCTTCCTGAATGATTGTCCCACCAAACTGGGCCTGATATTTGTAAGACATTTAATGGTGATTTGCAGAAGCTGTGGGTTGGGGGGAGGAGGGGAGGAGCGCTGACTGGGGTTTTGGGATCTGCCGTTATCCACTCTTGAGTGTTAAAGTTCAACACTTTGATGTTGAACAGAGATTACAACATGGCGCCCTGATTCCTGATCACTATTGACTGTTGCATCTGCCAACCCTGGCTCCTGGAGTAGAAACTGAGGTGGAAGGTTGGCCGATGCTGTCTAACTCCGATGTTTGCTGTTGCTGGTATCTGCAGATGGAGGCGATGTGTATGTTTGGGATGTGAGGAGCAGGAGGTGTCTCAATCGGTTTGTCGATGATGGCTCTCTGCATGGAACGAGCATCGCCATGTCATGCAACAGCCAGTACCTGGCCTGCGGGTGGGTGACTGGTCTCTGGCTGTGGGAGGGCGAGGGCTGTGTCTGGGAGGGCGGGGCTGTGTCTGGGAGGGCGGGGCTGTGTCTGGGAGGTGGATAAATACTTGAGTAAACATACTAATGGAGGAAGCAGGGATTTGGGATCAGAATCGAGGCTCCAGGAAAGTTGGGGAAAGCCTCCTTGACTGTAAACTCCCTGTGGTTCTCGGCTACTCGGGTGAGGCCTTGTTCCCTTTTTAATCTGTGAGTAAAATGTATAGGTTAGCACACTTGCCTTGATTCCTGGGCTGAGGCGAAACCTTAGATAAGTTTCCTTACTCCACACGCCTCTGTTTACCCAGCAGTAGGAACTTACAGTAAGTCGATTGGGGGATCACTATCGGGGGCAGTAATCCCATCAACAAAAAAAAATTTGAATAATAATTTGGTTACTCAATCCACAGCTGTTTGTGGGACACTGCTGTGCGCAATTGGCTGCCGCATTTTGCCCACAAATACACAGTTAATTCACTTTACAGTCTATCCTGTGAAGCGCTTTGAGACGTCTCGAAGACGTGATAAGTCGCTGTATCAAATGCAAGGAATATTATTGTTATCATTGCTGTTTGGTTAGTTTTGCTTGTCAGTGATGAGAAGGTTAAAGAATTGCTGTGCGCTGTGTGTGTGGCTCTCACAGGTCCAGCTCCGGGGTGGTCAATATTTATTCCCAGAATTCCTGTCTGCAAGAGAAGAACCCCAAACCCCTGAAGGCCGTCATGAATCTGGTCACTGCGGTCACCGCGCTGGCCTTCAACCCCAACACCGAGATCCTGGCTATTGCTTCTCACGCAGCAGACGAGGCCGTGCGGCTGGTAAGTGTGTGGTACCCCAGCCTGTTCTCCCAACAGTCACGACATGTATAGTTAATCCTGGGAGCAGCTTTATGTACCAGGTTATGTTGAACCTTTTACAAACCGCTGGTTAGGCCTCAGCTGGAGAATTGTGTGTAATTCTGGGCATCGCACTTGAAGAAGGATATCAAGGCCTTGGAGAGGGCGCTGATGAGATTTACCAGGATGGTACCAGGGATGATGGACTTCAGTTTTGTGGAGAGACTGGAGAAACTGGGCTTGTTCTTAGAGCAGAGAAGATTGAAGGGAGATTTAATCGAGGTGTTCACAATTATGAGTAGATAGGGAAGAAACTGTTTCCTCTGGCGGGGGGGGGGGGGGCGATAACCAGAGGCCACAAATTTAAGATAATTGGAAAAAGAACCAGAGGAGAAAAATGTTTACCTAGAGGGTTGTTACTGTCTGGAATGCACTGCTTGAAAGGCTGGTGGAAACAGATATGATAATAGCTTTCAAAAGGAAATTGGATAGTTACTTAAAAAGGAAACATTTGCAGGGCTATGGGATAGTGTGACTGATTGGGTAGCTTTTTCAAAGAGCTGGTACAGGCATGGTGGGCCGAATGGCCTCCTTCTGTGCTGTAAGAGTCTGAGCTCTGTGACAGTCTCCTGGAGTGTAGCTAATGTAAGATTGTTATCAGTACCTGTGCTGGTTGCCTTTAAACAGTGTGATTTTCTCGCAGGTTCACATTCCCTCCTTTAACGTGTTCTCAAACTTCCCCAACTTGAGACGGAAACACATCCACATGACTCAGTCGCTGGATTTCTCTCCTCGTGGTGGCTTCTTCTCTGTAGCAAACAACAAAGGCCGAGCTGTGCTGTACAGGTGTGTGATGTAGGAGAGCAGTGCCCCCAGTGTACAGCTGCTGTGACGTGAGAATTAAAACCAGTTTATGAATGTATTTCATTTGCCACTGGGCATTGCTCTTCCAAGTGGTTCCCTGTCAGGAAGTCCTATAGCGTAGAGGTTGGCGGACTTGCCTGGATTCCCGGGCAGAGCAAAATCTTAGGCAAGTTTACTCCACTCGCCTCTGTTTACCCAGCAGTTGAATCCAGTTGTTAGTCGATTGGCGGATCGCTTTCCTGGGGTAATAACCCCTTCAAAAAAAACTCAAAAGTGTGATCACTCAATCCATGACTGTGTGTGGGACCCTGCTGTGCGCAATTGGCTGCTGCGTTTCTTCTACAAAATATACAGTCACTCCACTTTACTGTATATCGTGTGAAGCACTTTGAGAAGTCTCAACGATTTGTTAAGGCGCTGTATCAAATGCAAGGATCATTATTGTTATTATTGTTCTAATGATATCTCTTCTCCTAGACTGAACCACTATAAGGACTTCTGAGCCACGTGTCGGTGAGTTCTGTTTGTTTACGTTGCTGAGAGTGTGAGTTTGCTGGGGGCGCGGAGTTAGGCACTCACTGTGCACGAGAGTCTGGCCGCCCGCAGCTGTAACATGGGAAATGCTGTCAGACTCACAGGAAGTAAAGCAGCTTGAGGAGCTGATGGCAATGGAGCTGTTGCTTCTCAGGAATAGCGTTAACGTGCAGTGCTTTTTATTTGCAGACACAGGTGGAGCGAGTGGACGTTTTACCTTCAGAAGTGACTGGATAAATGAAACCTTCCAGGGCATCGCCTCAGCAATTAGCAAGACTTTGCTTTATTGAAGTTTACAATATCTTTTTTGCTTTCCTCCGCTTGATGTTCAGTTCATTAAAAGCTTTGTAAACGTGCACCTTTCCTGTGTGGCCACTCCTAACACCACGAGCCCTGTGTAAAGGCAGATATACGCAGTGTAACTGTCACTGAGCCCTGTGTAAGGGCAGATACACACTCAGAACACCTGTTAATCTTCATATGCACATATCTGAATAACTCTTAAGATATTCTGGGGATTTTATTAATGTCAAACATTTAAAACTGACAATCAAAGTGTGATATATTAAAAGTTTATAATTTATACAAAATAGTAAATTACACTGAGTGTAATTAAATCTATAATTAATTCAGGCCTCGTGCTGATAATACAATTAGTGACATTGCAATGTCATTTGGAAAAGGAGCTGATTTTGAAATGGCGGCAGGTGGCAGCAGCCTGTGAGAGAGTGTGGAGCTCAGCTCAGCTGATTGTAACAGGAACAGAAATGCAAACCCTCTCTTCCTGGAATGCACTCATTGTATCGACCGTGAAACCACAGCACGCCTCCGTCATCCTACTTTATGCTTTGATTCCCAAGACAAGTCTTGGTTTGATGCTTTCACTCGACTGTGTGCCGTTTGAGTTGTGTTAGTGTGTTCTAGAGTAAGCTGCTGTGTACATAATAGCAGTGTGTGGGTGCTGTGTGCCTGCACACATGAGCTGTAGTCACACCTGGGATACGTTCCACGTGTGAAGTGTGAGCTGGGCTTGCACAGATGTTGAGTTGGAGCAGCGGGATCTGGAGACTCGATGGGGCTTTCTCCCTGCAGCAGCGGGGGAGTGGGATTGATTTGGGAACCTCCTCAAAGAGCCGGCACAGACACAATGGGCCGAATGGCCTCCTTATGATTTACAGAATATACTGCAAAGTGAATGTATATTTTGTGGGCAAAGCGGGGCAGCCAATTGCACACAGCAGCATCTACATGGATTGAGAGCGATTTATTGTTTTTTTTCAAGGGTTTATCATCGGGCCTTTGGAGCAAAGAAACTTGTCCTTTGTCCTGGCGGGAATTGCTCATTCTCTCTCAGCCTCTCACACTGAGCTTTGCTCGCTCTCAGCCTCACTCACTCACTCTCAGCCTCGTTCACTCTCAGCCTCTCACACTGAGCTTGGCTCACTCTCAGCCTCGCTCGCTCTCAGCCTCTCACACTCTCAGCCTCGCTCGCTCTCAGCCTCTCACACTGAGCTTTGCTCACTCTCAGCCTCGCTCACTCACTCTCAGCCTCGTTCACTCTCAGCCTCTCACACTGAGCTTGGCTCACTCTCAGCCTCGCTCACTCACTCTCAGCCTCGTTCACTCTCAGCCTCTCACACTGAGCTTGGCTCACTCTCAGCCTCGCTCGCTCTCAGCCTCACTCACTCACTCTCAGCCTCGTTCACTCTCAGCCTCTCACCCTGAGCTTTGCTCACTCTCAGCCTCGCTCGCTCTCAGCCTCGCCTTTCTCTTTCCCATCTAACTTTCACAGCAACAACTTGCAATTACACAGTGTCCCTTACGCAGGATAGCGTCTGAGAACGCTTGACAATGGCGGAGCAAGATGCTGGAGAGGGGGGAGGTGACCGATGAACGAAGAGGAAGTACAACCACAAGCTTGAACAGGGTCAAGTCATGTTACAAAGACATCAGATTAAATGCCGTTCACAACGATGTATTTCTACCACCTCACTGCTCCAAGCTCTTTCCTCCCCCGATTAATGATGGAATCTCCTCATCAGTTGCTAATAGTTTATTTATGAGGTATTCATCAATTTATAATCAAAAGATAGCTCACTGATTAAAGGTTAATGTTTAAAGCTGGATGTGCTGATGTCTTGAGCGTGTGTGTGTAGGAAGGTGTGTGAGCAGATGTGTGTGTGTGTTGGGAAGAGAGGTTGGATTTAACATCTATAACACTTTTATCCATATAACTGACGCTGTGCTGCAAAGTAACTTTCTGTAAAATCCTTTTGAGATGTTTCAGTTTCAATGTGAAACACTTTATATTAAATACAAAATTATAGAGAAGTTTCAGTCGCCCCCGACTGCTGCTCAGGGAAAGGTCAAACTGGGGGAATTAAAGTGATTAAAGCAACGTGTGAGTGTAGAGAGGGAGGGGGGTGTGAGGGAGGGTGAGGGGTGTGTTGGGGGAGTGCGAGGGTGGGGGATGTGAGGGGTGTGTTGGGGGAGTGCGAGGGTGGGGGATGTGAGGGGGGAGTGTAATGAGGGGTTAGTGTGAGGAGGGGAGTGGGCTGAGTGTGGGGTGGTGGCGTGTGGGGTGGGTGGGTGTGGGGGCGCGCGGAGTGTGGGGGGGTGGTGGGGAGATCCTCTGTCTTGAGATCCTGGGAAGAATAAGTTACACAGTGAGGATCTGGGGATAAGGATTCAGTTGTTTAGGATTAAAACAAAGTGATTGAATGACAGGATGGGATTGAGCCGAGGAAAGGGCTGTGTGTAGGTCGGGTGAAGCTCACAGCAAACTTGTACATCACTTGGCAACGAGTGACTTTCTGACTAAACCTCTCGCGAATATCCCAGGGCACTCACTGATGACCACAGCCCGGCCACACATCGGCAGGACCTGGAAGCACAGAGAAGTCACTTGGGGCAGGGAATCCTCCCTCTCGGCTCCTGTTAATCCTGCAGCCAAAGCCCTAATGGGAGGGGTGGTCCCAGCTGGACAAGCAGCCAGAAAGCTTGCCAGACAGTGCCATCAATGGTAAGCTGTGTGGTTTTAGCTGGTTAACAAATGCAAGGATTATTATTATACTGCTGGGTGTTGCTGGAGTCCTATCACATCGGAAGGACCCCTCAAAGCGCTTCACAGAAATTACCATGAAATGGAGTGACTGTATTTGTAGGTAGATACGACGGGCCAATTGCTCACAATAATGTCTCATAACTGTTAATCTATGAAATAAATGATTAATTTTATATTTTGGGGGATTGTCAGCCAGGACCCTGGGAAAGAGAGAGAGAGAGAAAACAGGATCTTCAACATCCACCTGAACAGGCAGACAGGACCTCGGTTTAATGTCTCATCTGAAGGACGGCACCTCCCACAATACAGCACATCCCCCAACGCTGCCCTGCAGGATCAGCTTAGACTGTGATTCCATGTCCCGAGTGTGGTTGGTGTGAGACGCTGGTCTCAGGATCCTCGTTTCTTCATGTTGTATTTACGGACAGATTTACTCAATGTTCTGCTGCTCTGTCTCTTCGACCTTGAGTCTGAGACTCTGGGGGAGACAGGTACGTGAACAGCTCCTGGTTTCAGGATCCAGAGATTAGATCCAGTCTCTCTCTTTCTCTCTCTGTGTGTGAAATAACCATACAACCAATGGTTTCTCGAAGCGCTCTGAGATGCCTTCCGGTATGGAGGGTGCTATATAAATCCAAGTTGTTGTTGTTGAAACACAGCTGAGATCCTCCCAGCACATTAAAGAGAATAATCCTCGCTTCTCCGGCCTCTCCTGATAACTGAAGGCCCTCATTCCTGGTACCTTCCTGGTCAATCTCCAATGCCTTGATATCCTTCATAAAGTGTGGGGCCCAGAACTGAACACAGTCTCTCGCTGAGGTCTAACCAGTGTTTTATATAAAGGTTCATCATAACTTCATCATAACTTCATCATAACAAGCGCTTTGGGACGTCCTCCCGACGTGAAAAGCGCTATATCAAATGCAAGGATTATTATTATTATTAACTTCCTGACTTGTGTATTCTATGCCCTATTTATAAAGCCCAGTGTCCCATATGCTTTTTTATCAGCTCTATCTGCCTGTCCGGCCACCTTCAAACATTTACTATATGACCCCCAGGTCTCTCTGTCCCTTCACCCCCTGTAAGATTGTCCCATCAGCGTATATTGCCTCTCCTCATTCTTCCTCTCAAAATGCATCACTTTGTATTGCTCCACATTAAACTTCATCTGCCTCCATTCCCCCCTCTCTCCCCCCCAACCCCACCTGTACTGCATATGGATCGCAAAGGGGTGATGGGGGTGATGGGGGGGGGGGGGGGGAGTGCGGAGGTGGGAACAACCCTCAATCCATTATTTCCTCCCCTTGTCTCTGTCTTTCTCTCTTTTTGGCTCATTTCCACTACAAGTTTAATTGATGTTGCTTCTCATCAATAAAACGTGGCTTATTGTTGCCAAGGATACAGAACATCTTGGAATACCTTCTAACAGACTTTTTGTATCTCTCCCTCCCCCAATCACTCTCTCTCTCTCTCTCTCTCGGTTTTAGCCTCAGACTGTCTGCCGCTTGGCTGGCTTGCAGGACACTGTTATATCCAATGGTTTATTGGCCAAATGTAAGCCCTGTGGGTGGATGGGCTCCTGAGGAAAGCTTCTTAGAGCTGAGCTGTCAGTCAGTCAGTCAAACCTGCAGCGTTTTCAACTCCAATATCAAACACAACATCGTCAATGGAAATTAACCAGTGGCTTCCAGAACATTCCATCTATTCAACTGTCCCAGAGGACCCTGGTTTCTGCATTATTCACCACATAGATTCTCTTCTCTCACATTCTCCCTATCTCGTGTGCCTCCGCATGTGTGTGTCTCACTCTGTGTCTCTCTGTGTCTGTGTGGATTTCTCTCTGTGTGCATCTCGCTCTGTCGCTCTATGTCTTCCTTTGTCGCTTTCTGTGTCTCTCTCTCTGTGCTCTCTATGTCTGTATATGTCTCTCTCTATGTCTGTGTGTGTGTCTCTTTCTCTGTGTCTCTCAATTGACACCGACCTGAGCCTTATCTCAAAGTCAAACAGTCAGCCTGGGCCCGTGTCAATGGAGAGAATCAAGGGACTGACATTGTCTGGACCACACTGCCCCCCCCTCCACACTGTCCCCCCCACTCTGCACCCCAAAAATTGTCCCCCACACACAGCTCCACCACACTGGCTATCCAGACTTCCCCCCACCCCACTGTTCCCCGATGCATTGACCCACACACTGCCCCCCCCACACTGACACCCACACACTGACCCCCCCCCCGCTGACTTCCACACACTGCCCCCCCACACTGACACCAACACTGACCCCCCCCCCCGCTGACTTCCACACACTGCCCCCCCACACTGATACCCACACACTGACCCCCCCCCACACTGACTTCCACACACTGCCCCCCCACACTGACTTCCACACACTGACCCCCACACACTGCCCCCCCCATGCACTGCTCCCCCCACATTGACCCCCCTCCCCCCCACCAACACACACTGACCATCTCTGTCCCCAGTGACTTGGCTGTGGGTTTGCTGTGTTTGCTGTGGAGAGGTTGAGGATGATATGATGGCGATCTTTAAGATTCTGAAGGGACAAGATAACGTAGACGATGATACGCAGTTTTATCTTATACTGAACAGTAGGACCAGAGGACACGGCCTGCAATTGAAGAGGGTAAATTCAGAACAAATCTGCGGAAACACTACTTCAGTAAGAGAGTACTGAAGACAGACGGTGGCAGCAGAAAATGTGATTTGTTTCAAGAACAAATTAGATGGATTTCTGCTAGAAAATAATACCTGGAGATACCGTGTATAGTTTGGGACACAACATGTCAACGACTGTCAGGACAGTGGAAGGCGAACGAGATGGACCTTGGTCTTCTTTCAACAGCAAATTCTTATCTTCTTATGTTATGTTTCTGTCTAACTGGCCACGCAGCAGAGTGGGGGAATGGGAAGGTAATTAGTTTGGCAGCTAATATCGCAGAGAACAAGGCTGAAGCTGTTAGAATTCAGGTCAGCAACTAGTCTGGCACACAGTCCAGGACTCGTACTTGAGAGAGAGAGAGCCTGTGGGGGAGAGCGCGGGGGTTGGAAGAGAAAGAGCAGGGGGAGAGAGACCACAGGGATGGAGAGAGAGAGAAAGAGAGTACAGTGGGGAGAGAACTCAGGGAAAGAGGGGGAAAGTGAGGGGAAGCAGAGAGAACACAGAGAAGGCGAGAGAGAAAGAGAGAGAGAGAGGGAGGGGGGCAGCGAGAGAGAGAGAGAGCACGTAGGGAGAGAGAGAGAGAGAGTGTTTGTGGGGAGAGAGAGAGAGAGTTGGAGACTGAAGGAGGTAATTCCAGGCACAGAGGAGCTGGTGTCACTAAATAAGCCCCTAAATAAGCTCAGCCACTGAATAATTTAGGTTCTGTCCGGGAAGAGATTTCACCATTTATGCAAGAAATTCAGCCTCACTGGCTCGTGGTGTTACAACTGATCTGCCATGTGTAAAAGAGACTTAATCATAAAAGTGATGAATTGTTAGCAGGAGACGGAGAATGTTCCTACCAGACAGCCTGAGGGCATTTCAACTATTCAGAGAGGAAGATGTTCACAACTCGCTTATTAACTATTTAAAGCGCAAACGTTACTTTCCCTTTAATTTTTTGATTTTTTATGATCATCAACATGAGGGACATCAGCACTGAGAAAGAAACACCTCATCTCTTACACCTGTCTGAATCAAACACTCCCAAGTCAATGACAGCACGTGTTAGAGACACAGTAAAGCTCCCTCTGCACTGTGCGTCCACACTCCCAGGTCAGGGTTAGAGACACAGTAACGCTCCTCTACACTGTGCGTCCACACTCCCAGGTCAGGGTTAGAGACACAGTAAAGCTCCTCTACACTGTGCGTCCACACTCCCAGGTCAGGGTTAGAGACACAGTAAAGCTCCTCTACACTGTGGGTCGCCTGCTAGTAGTTGACAGGAAACGCATTGCTGTGATTGGAGGCAACACAGAACAATTCCTGTCTTTAATAACAATCAGACATGTGGCCCTGGCAGTGACATCCTGTTGTGCAGTTTATTGTAAAGAAACAATTCAGGAGAGTTTTAGTGGGAATTCCACACCAACATCCTGGCCGTCCCCAGAGTGGAAATGATCTCAGCCACCGAGCGGATCAGATTAATGTCAGGCTATAACAGGCTGTTACTGTACACACAGCCCATCACGTCCCCGAGCCGGACAAGCGGGACTGAAGGCATCGCTCAGAGGTTACAGATACAAGTGCGTGTGCATCTCTACGTGCATGCGTATATATTATGCGTGTATGTATGCATGTGTATGTGTGTACATGACAGGGTGATGGTGAAGGGGAACAAGACTTGAAGACATGTTTGAAGAGGCATGTTTCAGAAGAGCGCGAGACAGAGAGAGAGAATGTGAATGAGAGAGAGAGCGAAATTGAGAGACAGTGAGTCAGAGTGAGAGATTGACGGTGAGTGTGTGTGTGAGAAAGTGATGATGAGAGTGTGTGTGAGAGTGATGGTGAGAGAGTGATGGTGAGTGTGTGTGAGAGAGAGTGATAGTGAGAGAGTGATGGTGAGAGTGTGTGTGAGAGAGTGATAGTGAGAGAGTGATGGTGAGAGTGTGTGTGAGAAAGTGATGGTGAGAGTGTGTGCGAGAGAGTGATAGTGAGAGAGTGATAGTGAGGGTGTGTGAGAGAGTGATAGTGAGAGAGTGATAGTGAGTGTGTGTGAGAGAGCGATAGTGAGAGAGTGATAGTGAGTGTGTGTGAGAGTGATAGTGAGAGAGTGATGGTGAGTGTGTGTGAGAGAGTGATAGTGAGAGAGTGATGGTGAGTGTGTGTGAGAGAGTGATAGTGAGAGAGTGATGGTGAGTGTGTGTGTGAGAGACAAATGAGATTATTGTTCAATGAGATTATTGTTCACTACACTACACACCGGGTACCACACAATGCCCACGATTTAATAATAATAATAATCCTTGCATTTGATATAGCGCTTTTCACGTCGGGAGGACGTCCCAAAGCGCTTCACAGAACACACTGTAAAGTGCATTGACTGTATATTTGTGGGCGAATGCGGCAGCCAATGGCGCACAGCAATGTCCCACAAACAGTCGTAGATTGAAAATGACCAATTTATTATTGTTGTTGGTTTTGGAGGGATTATTATTAGGCTCTGTGTGGAGTAAGGAAACTTGCCCGAGGTTTGGCCCTGACCCCCCGGGGATTGAACTCAGGTCTCTCACTTGCAAAGGAGTGCTCTAACCACTGAGCTATAGGACTCCAGATTTAGTCTATTTATTAACCTAAAAAAGGGAATTAAATGACTCGGAGGCTGTATAAATAATCGATCTGTTCCTGTGCTCAGCACCAGCGAGAGCAGACCCAGGCACATGGCTGTGAGTGTTGGCATCTCCAACCCATTACACCCCCATTCCTCTCCTCCCCTCCCATCCCCACCTCCTCTTTCCACTCCCCTCCCCTCCCCTCCTCCTCCACCCCATCCTCTCCCCCCCCCTCCCCTTCCCCCTACCCGGGGCCGAGACCCCCGCAATCACAGCCTCCCACACCTCGCATCCAGTATTAATCATAATAATAATCCTTGCATTAAATACAGTGCATTATCACATCATCGAGACGTCTCAAATCACTTCGCAGGACACACTGGAAAGTGTAGTGACTGTGTTTTGTGGCCAAAACTCACCCCAGTCTCGAATCACTGAGTTCGTTCCTCAGTGAAATCCACGGCTGCTTCCACTGAGTCCAAAACACAAGACATCAACGGCAACACATGGCCTCGTGGTTCAGGAGCTTCTCACACACGGAGTTAGGATGAGTTTCAAGAGCTTCACTGTGGGAACTGTCCTCACGTCAGAAAACATCAATGTATTAAAGCGGAAACTTGGGTCACTCTTTGTCTCTCTGTGTGTCTGTGTGTGTGTCTCTCTGTGTGTCTGTGTGTGTGTCTCTGTTTGTGTGTCTGTGTGTGTGTGTCTCTGTGTGTGTGTCTGTGTGTCTCTGTGTGTGTGTCTCTGTGTGTGTGTGTCTCTGTGTGTGTCTCTGTGTGTGTGTGTCTCTGTGTGTGTGTGTCTGTGTGTGTGTGTGTCTCTGTGTGTGTGTGTCTGTGTGTGTGTGTCTCTGTGTGTGTCTCTGTGTGTGTGTGTCTCTGTGTGTGTGTGTCGAATTCAAGATCCTCATCCTCACCTACAAGGCCATTCACGGCCTCGCTCCCTCCTACCTCTCCAACCTACTATCCCCCTATTTACCTGCCCGTACCCTCCGTTCCTCTGGCTCCGGTCTGCTCCACATCCCCCGCCCCAACCGCCCTATCATCGGTGGCCTTCAGCCTCTCAGCCCCGAGGCTCTGGAACTCCATCCCCAGTGCCTTCGCCGCTTCCTCCCTCTCCTCCTTCAAGACGGGTCTCAAGGCCTTTCTCTTCAACCGTGCCTTCAGCTCCGCTCTCGACTCTCTACCCCCTCCTCGCTCCCTCCCTTCCCTCCCCTCACCCTGACCATTTCCCCACTGCTGGGGACCCGATCCAACTGTCCAGCTTTTTGGGATATCCTCCCGACGTGAAAGGCGCTCTATAAATGCAATCTTGTTGTTGTTGTGTGTCTGGGTCTGTGTGTGTGTGTCTGTGTGTGTGTATCTGTGTGTGTGTGTGTCTGTGTGTGTGTCTCTGTGTGTGTGGGGGGGGGTCTTTATGTGTCTCTGTGTGTGTGTCTGTTTGTGTGTGTCTGTGTGTGTGTCTCTGTGTGTGTGTGTGGGGGGGGTCTTTGTGTGTCTGTGTGTGTGTGTGGTGGGTCTGTGTGTGTGTGTGTCTGTGTAGCCCGAGTGTTGTCACCCTTCTCCGGGGCTGAAAATTGAGGACAGCAATAGAAAATTGGTCACTGCTGGTCTCTGCTTTTCTTACTCTCTGTCACACTCACTCTCTCATTCTCTCTCACTCTCTCTCTCACTCTCATCAAACATGCTTTCAAGTCTACTTTCTCTGCCCCGTCTCACACGTACAGACACACACACACTTACACACACACACGCATACACACACATACATACACATGTACACACACATAAACACACGCATACATACACTCAAAAGTACACACGCATGCACACACTTACACACAGTTACAGACAAGCACACATATGTACACAAATGCGTATACACACACGTACACATACACGTAAACACGTGCACACATGCACACACACGTACAGACACGCACACATACGTACACACACACTCACACATGTACACACATACACACACATGCACTCACACATGTATGCACACATGTATGTACAGACACACACACACTAATGGACACAAACCAAATGCATGATGCCAGGCTGCCTCAGGCCAGCAGGTGGCAGTCACGCTCTAAAAATACTCAATGCAGTAACCAGTTAATCCCAGAGAGTAACGCTCCTCTACACTGTGTGTCCACACTCCCAGGTCAGGGTTAGAGACACAGTAAAGCTCCTCTACACTGTGTGTCCACACTCCCAGGTCAGGGTTAGAGACACAGTAAAGCTCCTCTACACTGTGCGTCAATACTCCCAGGTCAGTGGGATGTCACTGTGTGTGGGTGTGTGGTGGAGGGGGTGGGGGGCGGAACAGATTACAGAGATGATGAGATGGCAAATGTCAGAGAGAGTGACAGTGTCTGAATGTTCAGGACCAGCCACAGAATTCAGATAAATAGCCTCAGGATATCGATGACACAAATCAATTGTGATACTGAGTGAGAGGAAACACACATTAATGTCACATCAACCAGCGATGCAGCCCCAACCCCAAATCCAGCCCCAACCCCAAATCCAGCCCCAACCCCAAATCCAGCCCCAACCCCAAATCCAGCCCCAACCCCAAATCCAGCCCCAACCCCAAATCTAGCCCCAACCGCCAACCCAAAATTCAGCCCAAGCCTCAACCCTGAACCCAATCCCAGCCCCAACCCCAAATCCAGCCCCAAACACCAAACCCCCAAACCTAAATGGGAACCCCAAACCCCAACTCCCAACCCCAAACGACAATCCCCAACCCCAACCCCGGGTTGAATACTCCAGTGAAGCTCATTCCCACTTGTTGGGGCTGGGGTTTCGGGTTTGGGTGGGGATTTGGGGCTGGATTTAGGGCTTGGGCTGGATTTGTGGGCTGGGGTTGGTATTGGGGTGATACTGGGGTTGGAGTGAGGGCTAGTGTGGGTGAGGGTGAGGCCGAGAGTTGGGGCAAGAGGGCTAGTGAGTGCGAGGGCAAGGTTGGGGGCGTGGGTAGGGGTGAGGGCAGGGTTGAGGATGGGGGCGAGGGTGAGGGCGAGAGTGGGGATGAGGGTGAGGTCTAGTGAAGGCGAGTAAAGGTGAGGTTTGGGGCGAGTGTGGGGGCAAAGGTGAGGACAAGGGTGAGGGCTGATGAAAATAAGCGTGGGGGCGAGGGCAACTGTGAGGTTGGGGGGGTGGTGAGGGCGGGGGTAAGGGTTAGGGCAAGGGCGATAGTGAGGGTTGGTGAGGGCGAGTGTGGGGCGAGGGCAAGGTTGGCAACGGTGGGGGCAAGCATGTGTGTGAGAGGAGAGGGTGTGAGAGGAGAGTGGGGGTGGAGGGGGAAGGGGGGTGTGAAGATGAGATACGATGCAGATCTGAGGTTTCAGGAAGTGATTAGGGGAACATTGACTAGAGGTTATGGGAGAGGCAGAGACAGCGAGAGAAGGAGTGAGAGGCGGAGAGATTGACAGAGAGCGAGAGACAGGCAGAGAGAGAGAGAGAGAGGGAGGAGAAAAAGAGGCAGAGAGAGAGAGAGTGTGGCATAGTTGAGAAAGATGGGGGGAGTAAGTGTTAGAGAGAGAGAGACAGAGAGAGAGAGGCTTGGCATTGGAGAGAGAGAGAGAAAGTCTCTACGGAGGGAACAGCACGGATGAGCTGAGTTGCACTGCAAACAGATGAGGGGTTGGAGCCTTTCAGGAGACTTTAGAATTGGATCTTCGCTCGGTGATGTGAATACTAAGAACTCTTGTTATTCACCGTAAAAAGGTAACGCAGTGTTTGAAACAGAAACCCATCACTGCAGGCTTTCTCCATTACAGCCTTACTCTGGGGCAGAGCCACTCGCCTTAGCTTGCCATTGCCCAAAGGATGTGTGGAATAAGCTCCAGAAAGCACAGCAGCGTTACTGAGTATCTGCCAGAATAATCTTATTAAAATAGCCTTCATCAATATCATCATCATAATAATAATAACTTTGATATAGTGCCTTATCATGGTGTTGCGTCCTCTCAAAGAACATCACACGATATGTGGTAAACAACAACAACAACAACAAGATTCCATTTATAGAGCCTTTCACGTCAGGAGGACGTCCCAAGATGACCGTGTATTTTGTATGAGAAACGTGGTGGTGAGTTGTTCACAGCCACGGAGTGAGTGACCAGTTGTGTTTGGGGGATTGTTGGCCAGGCGAGAGAGAGAGAGGGAGAGTGAGAGAAATCCCATCTCTTTCTGAATAGTGCCCTGGGATCTTTAACAACCTAAACAGGCAGATGGGACCCAGGTTTAACGCCACACCCAAAGGACGGCACTTTTGACAAAGCGAGGCCCCACCACCTTCCCTCCATCCCTCAGCACTGTAATGTAAACTCAGCTTCAGTCTCAGCCTGAGCACTTTCTATTTTTCAGAACGGGCAACTTATCACTCATTCGCTTCCTATGTCAATTCGTCACTTGTTTTGTACAATTTTTCTCCAGCTGCCCTTTCCTGCTCCCAATCTGCTGCTGCTGGCATGCAGGAAATTATCCCACAGTGAGATTTATTTCCCCTACAAACCACCAATAGACAGAAGGCCACATGTCCAACACTCTGGACATTAGCAAACCTGGACAAGCACCTCTGTGTGCTCAGTCAACAACAATTTGCATTCATCAACCTGCTAACTCCATATTGATCTGCCCGCTCCCTCCGCTCAGCAGCTCCAAACAGCTCCACGTTCCCCGTCCAACCCTCTGCACCATCGGCGGTCGGGCTTTCAGCCTCTCTGCCCCCACCCTTTGGAACTCCATCCCACACTCCCTTTGCCTCGCTCCCTCCCTTGCCTCCTTCAAGGCACATTTCTCCTCTTCGACCATACCTTTGGTCACCCTCCTACCCCTACCCTCCCCATCCTCCACCCATCTTGATCCCACAAGCTCAGGTCCAAATCCCTGACTATCCAGCGCCTTGGGACATTCTCCCGATGTGAAAGGCGCTATACAATTTGTTGTTGTTGTTGTATAGCACCCCTCACAGGGTAGTGTCCCAGAGCGATTACATCGCAAGGACGAGACTGCAGTAAAGCAGCCCATGAAGTGCAGCCCATACTCTAGACCAGCCTCACTGTACAGAGAATGTTCTAAGCGAGAACGGTGTAGATCATTCTCTAGAGGAGGAATAATTTACTCCAAGCAACACTCTCCGCATATCCCTCTCGTATTAGGAAGTGGTGACAGCCAAGGTCATTCTGCCTTTCAGCCACCAGTTAAAAATACACATCTCAGGGCTTTTGTTCATTAAGGAAATGTTTTTTCTCTATGAAGTGTAAACATCATATTATTTCTTTAGAGAATGAAACCTTGAGATGTTCATTGAGTGAGTGACTAATCCACCTCATGCTCTCTCTCTCCTCTCTCTGTCTCTCTCTCTACTTCTCTCTCTGTAAGTTACAAGCCTTGACTTACCCTCACTGGCACACACAGAGAGTACAGAGCCAGCGATCACCTGAGGGATGGATGAGAATTCCCTTGTTATGTCTGACTGGAATGGAATCAGCTGTTTGTTCTTTTTCTCATCTCCCTTTAGCTCCCACCTCTCCACCCACATCTTCCCCACTCCCTCCACACCCCCTCCCACTCCACTTGCCCCCTCCCTCTCCACTCACCCCCCACCTAGCAGGACAGAGGGGTGTGGAGCTACAGTGCTCCCTTTTATTCTGTCCCGAAGACAGAGACCCATTCACAACAAGTACAAAACCTTGTTTTGCTGCATCAATAATAATAAATAATAATCCTTGCATTTGTCATTGAGACGCCTCAAAGCGCTTCATAGCGCTTTTGAAGTGAATTGACTGTATATTATACTGAGTGAAATATTAGTACTGATCGTACTGTTTTCTAATTTAGTACTAATCCAATTAAAATAAGGCATTGTCCCACCTCTGGTGTTCATTGTGTATTTAAATCAATTTGCCAGCCCTGCTGATATAAAGTCTTGTTTGACCTGAGGCAGAAGCTGAATCACCAGTGATACCATTACACAAACATCAAAACACAATCATTAAAGATTCGTCCTTCCCTCTATTCTCTGCTCCTTTTAAGCTCACAATGACCCGAATTAAACACTGTAGTTCACAGTTTCTCAGCTAATAATTATCTTGATTCTTTAACAAGCA
The DNA here is from genome assembly GCF_018977255.1 of Callorhinchus milii. Classification (NCBI taxonomy): domain Eukaryota; kingdom Metazoa; phylum Chordata; class Chondrichthyes; order Chimaeriformes; family Callorhinchidae; genus Callorhinchus; species Callorhinchus milii. The sequence continues at coordinate 12,006,848 of NW_024704761.1, read as the reverse complement.
CTACATAATCAATTGGTCTTAGTCTCCTTGTTAAAGCACACACATATTGGATTTTGGTGGTGTTACAGATAGTGCGATGGGCAAGCTCAAGGCAATGGGTAATAATTATAACTCAGCCCTGAGCGCTTCTCCTGAGGTCAGCAGCTTGGTTATAATTATTAACATTGCCTTGAGCCTGGTATCTCACTCTGATACCTGCCAGGCTTCACTGGTTAAAGAGCCTGACAATCCCATGTTCGCCATCAAAGGCACCAACCTCCTGTGTTGGACTGATGGCCAATTGAGAGCGTGGATGAGAGGAGAGGTCAAAGAGGAGGTCGTTAGATGGGACTTGAAGGAGGCAAGAGAGGGGTGACGCGAAGGGATTGCGGATAGAATTCCAGAGCATGGGGGCAGAGACGCTGAAGGTCTGACCACCAATGGTGGGGCGGGAAGTGAGGGGACCTGAAGCGGGCTGGTGTCTACCGAGCGGAGGGAGCAGCCAGGCTGATATGGGGTTAGGAGGTCGGAGAGGTAGGGGAGGCAAGAGAGGGAAGCCAGGCAAAAACGCGGGTGATAAGTTCCTGGAGCCTCGTGCGGGAGAGGACACGAGCTACAGAGATCTGAATAATCTGCAGTTGTGGAGGGAAGAGTTGGGAAGTCCAGTGAGCACAGTTGGCGAAGTCAAGCTGGGACGTAATGAAAGCGTGGATCAGGGTCTTGGCGGCCTGTGGTGAGAGGCAGAGGTGGAGGTGGGCAATGTTGCGGAGGTGGGGAAAGGCGAAACGGGCCATGGCACAAATGCGGGGTTTGAAGGATATCAGATTCAAACTGGACACCACGGTTCCATATTGACTCAGTGAGGTGTAGAGTGCAGCCATGAATGGTGATACTATCAGATCCTGAGGTGAGGAGGTGCAAACGGGAGCCAAGCAGGAGGGCATCTGTCTTGCCAACACTGAGGTGGAGGAAGTTGGCTCTCATACAGGACTTGGTGTCAGGACATCAATGGTCCTGGAGTTGAGGGTGGAGGCGGCGAACTAGAATTGGGTGTCGTCCGCATACATGTGGAAATTGACACTATGCCTGCGGATGACATCACCGAGCGGCCGAGAGGTCGAGAAGGATAAGGAGACAGAGAGAGCCCTGGTCGCAGTGGATAGAAGGTCAGTTGTCACCTTGACCAGGGCTGTCTCTGTGCTGGAGGGGTTAATAGAGGGAACGCTGGGAGAGGAAAGAGCAAAGCTGGGAAGTGACAACTTGAACCTTGGAAAGAAAAGCAGGGTTGAAATGAGTTGGTAGTTGGAGATTTCCCCCTGTTTACCGGACTTTGGGGCTTTAGTATATGATCGTTTTTGTAGCCGCCATTCATGCCAACCAGTGAATAACCAACCTCTTAACTGAGGGGTTGCATTGGAGCACTGCCCCCAGTAACAATAATAATAATCCTTGCATTTGATAGAGCGTCTTATCACGTCTTCGAGACGTCTCAAAGCTCTTCACAGAATAGACTGTAAAGTGAATTGACTATGTTTTGTGAGCGAAACACGGCGGCCAATTGCGCACAGTAGTATGTGTCCCACAAACAGTTGTGGATTGAGTGACCCAATTTTTTAAAAAAGAATTATTATCCCCGGAAAAGTGATCTACCAATCGATGTGTTCATCGATTGGTAGATCACTTTTCCGGGGATAATAATTCTTTTTTAAAAAATAGGAACCAGGTTCCTACTTACTGTTGGGTAAATAGAGGCGTGTGTGTAGAGTAAGGAAACTTGCCCAATGTTTCATTCTGTCCGGGAATCGAATCCAGTTCGTCTCGCTTGCGAGGCGAGGGCTCTAACCACTGAACTACAGGACTGCACTGCACTGTGAGCTCACGTGCCGATGTGGGGTTTGAACCCACAGCTTTCTGACGAAGTGACGCAACAGCCACGGTGTCGGTTTGCTAATGAGGCTTGTGTTCGGAGCAGGAGTCTCTCTCCAGTGGCCTCACCATTCACACCACAGCACACGCACCCGCAATCTTAAACATTCACTTGTCGTTAGGTAATCACGGAAGATCAAAGAGAGGAAGAGCAGTGGGTGTTCATTAACACTTTTAAGCGAGAGAAAAAAGATGAAATGAAAAGTGGCCTTCATTAGCACAGAAACAAAAGGCAAAATACTGCAGATAGGAGTCCTGTAGCTCAGTGGTTAGAGCACTCGCTTTGCAAGCGAGAGACCTGGGTTTGATTCCCATCAGAGGGTGAAACCTTGGGCAAGTTTCCTTACTCCACACACACGCCTGATAATAATCCTTCAAACCCCAAACCACAGTCAATTCACTTTACAGTTTATTCTGTGAAGCGCTTTGAGACGCCTTGAAGACATGAAAAGCGCTATATCAAATGCAAGGATTATCATAGTTGCTTTGAAATAGAACAGAAGGCACTGGGAACACGTAGCAGGTCAGGCAGCATCTACGGAGAGAGGAAAGTGAGTTAACGTTTCAGGTCGATGACCTTTCATCTCAGACGAGTAATTGACCTGAAAACGTTAACTCACTTTCCTCTCTCCATAGGTGCTGAGTGCTGACCTGCTGAGTATTCCCGGCAAATTCTATTTTTATTTCATTAGCTCAGAGCCTGGGTCTCGGAGTGCTGAACCGTTAAGTGACTTTACGAGCTGGAAGATTTTGTAAGATTTAAATGGAAAGCTAATGCAACCTGTCCCTGCACGAGCTGGAGTATTTCACCCAGGGTTTCACAGGCACCAGGCAGGCCGGGCACAAAGCCTGTCACCAGCAACAAGCCGGCTCAGTGCCAACCACAGCAATGGTTTCAGCAATGGGTGGTTTCAACTGCAGTGTGTGTAGTGTGGGTGCAGTGTGTGCAGTGGGTGTGTGCAGTGTGTATGCAGTATGTCTCCTCGCCGGCCTTCCCGGCACCTCCCTCCACAAGCTGCAGGTCATTCAGAACTCTGCAGCTCGTGTACTGTCCCGCACCAGGCTTCGGGACCACATCACTCCTACCCTCGCTCGCCTCCACTGGCTCCCCATCCCTCAGAGGATTGATTTCAAGATCCTCATCCTCACCTACAAGGCCATTCACGGCCTTGCTCCCTCCTACCTCTCCAACCTACTATCCCCCTACTACCTGCCCGTACCCTCCGTTCCTCTGGCTCCGGTCTGCTCCACGTCCCCGGCCCCAACCGCCCTACTATCGTGGTCGGGCCTTCAGCCTCTCAGCCCCGAGGCTCTGGAACTCCATCCCCAGTGCCTTCGCCTTGCTTCCTCCCTTTCCTCCTTCAAGGCCGGTCTCAAAACCTTTCTCTTTGACCGTGCCTTCAGCTCCCCTCTCGACTCTCTTCCTCCTCCTCGCTCCCTCCCTTCCCTCCCCTCACCTGACCATTTCCCCCCTCCTCCTCCTCCCTTCCCTCCCCTCACCCTGACCATTTCCCCCTGCTCGGGTCATGACCCAACTGTGCAGCGCCTTGGGACGTCCTCCTGACGTGAAAGGCGCTCTATAAATGGAATCTTGTTGTTGTTGTTGTTGTATGTGTGTGCAGTGGGTGTGTGCAGTGTGTGTAGTGTATGTGTGTGTGCAGTGTGTATGTGTAATGTGTGGTGTGTGTTTAATGTGTGTGTGTGCAGTGTGTGTGGTGTGTGTAATGTGTGTGTGTATGTGTGTGTAGTGTGTGTGTAATGTGTGGTGTGTGCAATATGTGTATAGTGTGTGTGTAATGTGTGATGTGTGTGCGTGTAATGTGTGGTGTGTGCAGTGTGTGTGCAGTCTGTGTAGTGTGGTGTGTGTAATGTGTGGTGTGTGCAGTGTGTGTGCAGTCTGTGTAGTATGGTGTGTGTAATGTGTGGTGTGTGCAGTGTATATGTAGTGTGTATATAATGTGCAGTGTGTGTGTAGTGTGTGTGTGTGTGTGTGTGTATCAGATTGCTGGCCAGAGCCCTGGGGAACACTCTCTTCTCTTTTCCAGTGTCACAGGATCTTTAAAAATGATGTGAACCACAGTCCCACAGGACCTTGGCTTAACCAGCGAGTCAATGGTGTAGAGTTAGGCTGAGTGGCAATTCAGAGTGAGTGGTGTAAACTGTGAGCCAGGCTGGGGACAGGTGGTTAGTCTGCGGGAGAGGCAGTGTTGGGAAGATACGATGTTTGTTGCTTTATTAACCCTGGTCACACTCCCAGCCATGTATACACGGCAAGGGCGGGTAATTGGAGTTGAGGTACAGATCGGCCAAAATCTTATAGAATGGTGGAACAGGCTCGAGGGGCTGAATGGCCTCCTCCTGTTTCTATGTTTCTAAGTATCCAGAGGATTCTTCAGAGAAGTACAGATAGGTTTCTGGAATGTTCCATTGCTCATTGCTTGTGAGCGTCCACTTTGACCTTTCGGAGCGGACAGATGGGGGGGTTTTAGGGGGTCACAGAGGTGGTGGGGGTGTGGGGGATGGGGGGGGGTAAGGCCATGGAGGGCTGTGAAGGTGAGGACGAGGATCTTGAACTTGATCCTCTGGGGGATGGGGAGCCAGCGGAACCAGCGGAGCCGGGCGAGGGGTGGGACGGATTGGTGTGTGGGGGTGGGGGGGCATTAAGCTCCATGACCCCCGATCACCCCCACCCTCACCCGGCAGCCAGGACACAGACGTGAGTGAGGCAGCCGCGGGCAAAAGCAAATCAAAATGTCCTCAAACTGAGCAGATGCAAGATCAGTCTCCAGCAAAGGCTGTTTGAACTCTCAAACCACCAACTCACACACTTCAAAGTGTAGCTGCACATCCCCAGCTCCGTCTCTCACCCTCCATCTCTTTATGTGAAGCACAACTTGATGTGGAGACATCCAAACCAATTAGTCTGTGTGGAGCTGCCTCATTAACCTGGAGTGACTGCACGTCACTGCACCACACAGCAGCCCTCGTGAGCTCAGCCCAGTCTGGCTGCTCACTACTAAAACCCGCCTCGGAATTAGTCTCCAGGTGTTTGGCCACACTTACACACATTTACACTCTGCCATTATTCCATCTGTGCCCATCTTGCTTTTACCTCCCCCTCTCCCTCCCCATCTCCCCCTCTCCCTCCCCATCTCCCCCTCTCCCTCCCCCTCTCCCTCCCCATCTCCCCCTCTCCCTCCCCATCTCCCTCCCCTTCTCCCTCCCCATCTCCCCCTCTCCTTCCCCATCTCCCTCCCCCTCTCTCTCTCCGAACCCGGACCCTGACTAGGGATGTGCTTTAGTGACAGTGAATAATGTAACAGTCAGAACAACATTGGGGGTTTCCTTGCTCCAAACAATGGCCGTCTATTACAATCATAAATCTTTCAAGTCCTTCACCGGATTCACTATCAAGTGTAGTGACCGTGTGTTCTGTAGGCGAAGGCAAAGCTGCAATGAGAGCAGAGGGACATCCCCGCAAACAGCCGCGATGTGAATGGGGGATTGCATCTAAGGGGATCGTTGGCCAGGAATTTGGGAAGGGCGGGAGGGTGCGGAGAGGGAAAGAGAGGGTGAGGAGAGGGAGAGAGGGGGTAAGGAGTGGGAGGGTGAGGAGAGGGAGGGTGAGGAGAGGGAAAGAGGGGGTGAGGAGTGGGAGGGTGAGGAGAGGGAGAGGGAAGGAGGGTGAAGAGAGGGAGAGGGAGGGTGAGGAGTGGGAGGGTGAGGATGAGGATAGGGAGAGGGAGGAGAGGGGGGGAGGAGAGGGAGGATGAGGATGAGGAGAGGGAGAGGGAGGGAGGGTGAGGAAAGTGAGGGTGAGAATAGGGAGGGGGAGGGTGAGGAGAGGGAGGATGAGGAGAGGGAGCGGGACGGTGAGGAGAGGGAGGGTGAGGAGAGGGAGAGGAGGAGAGTAAGAGGGAGGGAGGGTGAGGAGAGGTAGAGGTAGAGGTAGAGGGAGAGGGAGGATGAGGAGAGGGAGAGGGAGGATGAGGAGAGGGAGGGTGAGGAGAGAGAGGGGAGGAGAGGGAGATGAGGGTGAGGAGAGGGAGGGCAATTTTCACCATCAAACCAACCAGACCAGTTTGGGAGCAGCCAGTGTCGACAGTGTCCGGGGCTGTGCTCTCCCCCCATTTCCCCTCCACTCCACTCCGTGAATAAGACAATTAGACAATCCTTGAAATACCATTTAAGAAGTTAAGCGGAAAATAGGAAAGTAATCCCCAGATTACAGCACATTGATCGGCTGAGCTGTGTGAGAGCCCGTTGTGTTGGCAGTTCACCTTGTGAACTGTGAGAGCTAATCCTCCACGTGAGGGCAACTCATTCATTCACTCTCTCATTCACTCACTCACTCACTCGCTTACCCTCTCACTCACTCGCTCGCGCTCTCACTCACTCGCTCGCTCGCTCGCTCACTCACTCACTCACTCGCTCGCTCACTCTCTCACTCACTCTCTCACTCTCTCATTCGCTCACTCTCTCACTCACTCTCTCACTTGCTCACTCACTCGATCGCTCACTCTCACTCACTCGCTATCATTCACTCACTGACTTGCTCGCTCACTCTGACACTTGAAAAGAAATTGAAAGAGTCAGAGCTCAAGGCCTGCGGGTGCCCGAGCAACAAGGGGTTACACAAGGGGTTTTGTGGCCTAAATAAAGATAAAGTACTAAAACCAAGTGCAAGGATTATTATTATTATAATTATAATTATTATATTATTATGTTATTATTATATTATTATTCGAATGAGATGAAAGGTCATCGGCCTGAAACGTTAACTCACTTTCCTCTCTCCAAAGATGCTGCCTGACCTGCTGAGCTTCTCCTCCCTCTCTCCCTCCTTCTCCTCTAATGTTAACTCAATTTCCTCTCTATAATAATAATAATCCTTGCATTTGATATAGCGCTTTTCACATCTTCTCGACGTCCCAAAGCGCTTCACAGCCAATTGCGCACAGCAATGTCCCACAAACAGTCGTGGATTGAAAATGACCAATTTATTATTGTTTTTGGTTTTGGAGGGACTATTATTAGGCTCTGTGTGGAGTAAGGAAACTTGCCCAAGGTTTCGCCCTCTGCCTGGAATTGAACTCAGGTCTCTCACTTGCAAAGCGAGTGCTCTAACCACTGAGCTACAGGACTCCACTCTCCATAGATGCTGCCTGACCTGCTGAGTGTTCCCAGCAACATCTGCTTTTATTTCAGATTTCCAGCATCTGCAGTATTTTGCTGTCACGTGTGTGTGTGTGTGTGTGTGTGTGCATGTGCATGTGCATGTGTGTGAGTCCATCTGAGTGACCCCCCATCCTCTCTCTGCTTCTCCGGATATTTCTAATGAAAGCATTGATCCAGGAGGGTGTGGGTTCAGCCGCTAAAGAAATCCCCATCGACCTGTAACACACACTGCTGCCTTTGCCTCATAAGCACCTAGCGAAATGCTGGGAATTGTTCCCATGGCTGCCATCATCGGGCACTGTAACAAAAACTCCGCAATAAAGATAATCGCACACACTCCCCTGGTGCCTGTTACTAACCAGGCAGAGAATCAATGGGACAAACCGGCTCAGTCCCAGGCTGGGAGATCACTGCCTTGGACAATGTTTAACGCAGAGCATAACATGAGCCTAGGCACTTGCTCACACTCTGCTCTCACACCCAGAGCAGGTATATGTTTTGGATTACCGCAGTGTAATGGCTAATGTGCTGCGATAGCACAATAAGCCCAGGTCTCTAAACCTGCTCTGGCTCTTCTGGTTACGTTGAGAATATTGTTAAGCGAGTTCCCTGACCGACGAGCCCAACAAACAACAATTTGTATTTACATCGCGCTCTTCACGTGGAGCAGTCTCAGAGCTAAACATCCCAGTTTATAGCGGAGGGAATGCCGGACTATTTTATCCGGGGGTAATAATTCCTCCAAAAAATGTTTTAACATTTGGTCAACCAATCCATGACTGTGTGTGGGACGCTGCTGTGTACAATTGGCTGCCGAGTTTCACCCACAAAACATAGTCGATTCACTTTGTATGTATGTTCTGTGAAGCGCTTTAAGATGTCCCAACAACATGATGAGGCGCTGTATCAAATGCCAGGATTACTATTATTATTAAATAAATACTGTGGGTGTCTGAGGCCGGATAAGGCTATTACAGTGTCAGTGTTACGGGTTATTTACGACACCCGGAAACTTTATCTCAGCGTCCATCCAGCGAGTTCCCCTGTAACCGTCACCGAGGCTCTGATTCCTGAAAATCCCTGTGATTGAGAAACAAACACAATTTTTCATCCCAGTTTCTTGGGGACAGAGGAGACCAGGTCACTCACTGCTTCAGAAATAAAGACTTTCTTGTAGTTTATGATTAATTCAGTCAGTCACAGCCTCAGACACAGTGAGACTAAATAGGGGAGGTGGAGGTGAGGGGGATGGATGGGGGGGAAACTGTAATGAGATCAGCTATTTAGCTCTGAGAAATGACACAATTCCCAACCAGCACTGAAGAGAGGGGGTGGGGGAGAGAGGAGAAGAGAGAGGGGAGAGGGAGAGAAGGATGAGAGAAGAGAGGGGAGGGGGGGAGAGAGGAGAAGAGAGGGGGACAGAAGCAGAAGGGAGAGAAGGGGGGAGAGGGGGAGCGAGGCAGAGCAAAAGCAGTGGCAGAGTGAGCACAGCATTGAGAGCACGAAATTCCAGACCCACTCGTCCTGTTTCCTGAATTCTATTCCTGATGCTGTTCACACCAGGAAGGACTAAGATCCCTGTACGGACACGGGATTCAGTAACGTGAACAGGCCCAGCGCACGGGCTGATATCCGCACTCCCACAAACAGTCGTGGATTGAGTGACCATTTTTTTTCCGCTTTTTTATTGCCCCTGTAAAAGCGATCCGCCAATCAACTAACCACCGGGTTCCTACTGACTGCTGGTAAACAGCGGCGTGTGTGGAGGAAGGAAACTTGCCCAGCGTTTCTGCCTGCTGGGAATTGAACCTACACACCCACACACACCCAGCGCCCCTCACACCCACACACACCCAGTGCCCCTCACACCCACACACACCCAGCGCCCCTCACACCCACACACACCCAGTGCCCCTCACACCCACACACACCCAGCGCCCCTCACACCCACACACCCCCAGTGCCCCTCACACCCACACACACCCAGCGCCCCTCACCCCACACCCCAGTGCCCCTCACACCCACACACACCCAGCGCCCCTCACACCCACACACACCCAGTGCCCCTCACACCCACACACACCCAGCGCCCCTCACACCCACACACACCCAGCGCCCCTCACACCCACACACACCCAGCGCCCCTCACACCCACACACACCCAGTGCCCCTCACACCCACATACACCCAGTGCCCCTCACACCCACACACACCCAGTGCCCCTCACACCCACACACAGCCAGCGCCTCTCACACCCACACACACCCAGCGCCCCTCACACCCACACACACCCAGTGCCCCTCACACCCACACACACCCAGTGCCCCTCACACCCACACACACTCAGGGTCCTCACACCCACATACACCCAGTGCCCCTCACACCCACACACACTCAGGGTCCTCACACCCACATACACCCAGTGCCTCTCACACTCACACACCCAGGGCCCTCACTCCCACACACACACCCAGGGCCCCACACGTCGAGGTCACCCACAAACAGCGCAGTGTTTTGTAGCCACTGAGCCACGTTTCTACCCAGGCCATTGATGCCTTCACTGAAGGTCAATCATTGTCTCTCTTTATGCACTGCAGCCAGTGCTCTGGCCTCCTGCTTGGCTACGAGGATCGTTTATGTCCCAAGGCAATAAGACGGCCGGGAACACAGATCAGCAGAGTGTCTGACGGTCCCAATCCCGCTCTCCTCTGTCACCCACACATCTGTGCTTATATATGATGGTTTACATTAGAATGTATGAGAATATACAGCACAGAAACAGGCGATTCGGCCCAACTGGTCTGTGCCGGTGTTTATGCTCCACGTGAGCCTCCTCCTGCCCTTCCTCAACTAAGCCTTCAAGCCTAACCTTCTATTCCTTTTTCCTTCATGTACCTCTCTCGCTTTCCCTTAAATACATCTATGTTATTTGTCTCAACAGCTCCTTGTGGTAGCAACTTCCACATTCCCACTACTCTCCATGTGAAGACACTTCTTCTAACTTCCCTATTTGATCCATTTGTGACTATTTTATATTGATGACCCCTGGTTTTGGTCTCCCCCACAAGTGGAAACATCTTTCCTATGTCGACCCTATCAAACCTTTCATCATTTTAAAGACCTCTATCAGGTCAGGTTTGAGACGTCTCGAGGACGTGATAAGACGTATTAAATACAAGGATTATTATTATCTGGTTCCCTCTTGAAGCTCAGCTGCGGTAACAATGCTCCGGGTGAAGGAATCCTTCCTCACATCCTCCTTTCCTTTGCTAACAATTCTCGTCACCAATTCCCCAACTCACGGCTGGCTTTCTCCCCACTTCTCTTGTTGTATTTAACAGCCGAGGCTGTGGTGAGGCACAGAGTGTAGCGCACACTGGGGCAGGCTGGGGGTGTATGGTTAGCTGCCATACCTGCCAGACACACTGTCACAGTCAGTCTGTGTGGTACGTGTGTGTATTATATATACATAAAATACATTTATTTAGGAAAAAAGCATTAAAAATAGAACATCTCATCTCTAAACAGACAGCAGCCGCTGGACGTATCACACTTTCAAGTTCAAAGTCCTGCGATGGCTTTGAACTGTTTCTCTCTCTATTTTACAAGAAAACATTTGGTCGTTTGAACAGAAATCGCCTCCAGCAGTGGGGGGGGGGGGGGGGGGGCGCGGTGATACCGAAAGCACTGGAGAGGTTGGTGTGAACACAAGGGAAAGCTACACAGAGAGAGGGGGGCGGTGGGGGCAACGGGGGTTAGAGAGGGATGGTGGGGGTGAGAGTGTGGAGGTGGGGGTTTAGAGAGGGGAGAGAAGGGGAGAGGGGGAGAGAGGGGGAGAGAGAGGTGGGGTGGGGGAGAGAGGCAGAACAAGGGCAGAGTGAGAACAATTTTTTTTTTAAAATTTAATAATAATCTCTGTATTTAATCGCAACCTCAAAACATCTCAAAGCACCTCCCCGGATTTTACTGTTAGATAAACCCTATATATGTACCCCTATATATCTAACCCCATATACACACTCTTACTTATCTATCCTCTAGATATCTACCCCTATATATCAACCCTTATATCTCCCCTTTATATATCTACTCCTAAATAGCTACCCCTATATATGTACATCTATATATCTAACCCTATATATCTTACCCTATATATACCACCAAAATATCCACCCCGATATATCTACCCCCATATATCTCCCCTCTGTATATCTACACCCTATATATCTACCCCTATATATCTATCCCTACACATCTATTCCTATATACCTACTCCCACATATTTACCCCATATATCTACCACCTCTATATCTATCCTCTATATATCTATCCCTACGTCTCTACCTCTATATATCTAACTCTATATATCTACTCCCACATATTTGCCCCTATATATCTTCCTCTATATATCTATCCTCTATGTCTACCCCTATATATCTACATCTATATTTACCCCTATATATCTAACACTATATGTCTACCTCCATATATCTTCCCTCATATATTTACCCCTATATATCTACCATCTGTATATCTACCCCATATATCTATCCCTTTATATCTACCCACTATATATCTACCCATATATATAGAGGGTAGATATATATACACTCTATATATCTTCCCTCTATATATCTACCCTTATGTATCTATGCTCTATATATCTGCCGCTATATATCTGTATAAATTCTACCCCATATGTCTACCTATATATACATATATCAACCCCTATATATCTAACCCTATATATCTACCCCCATATATCTATCCCCATATATTCACCCCTATATATCTACCACCTGTATATCCACCCCATATATCTATCCCTTTATATATATCCCTATATATCTACCCTCTGTATATCTACCCCATATATCTACTATATATATCTACTCTCTATATTTATATTCCTTTATATCGAACCCTGTATATCTACACTACATATATCTACCACCTATATATCTGCCCCTATATATTTACCCTCTATATATCTACCCCCATATACCTACCCTCTATATACCTACACACATACATCTACCCCTATATATATCCTCTACAAATCTACCCCTATATATGCCCCCTATATATCTACTCTCTATATGTCTACCCCTACATAACGGCCCCTATATACCCTCTATATATCTACCCTTATATACCTACGCCCTATATATCTGCCCTTATATATCTACCCTCTATATATCTATCTCTATATATCCACCCCTATGTATCCACCCTCTATATATACCCCTATATATCTAACCCTATATATCTAACCCTCTGTATATCTACCCCCATATATCTACCCCTATATATCTACACTCCGTATATCCACCCACTATATATCTACCCCTATATATCTACCCCTATATATCTACATTCTGTATATCCACCCACTATATATCTGCCCCTATATATCTACCCTCTCTATATATATTGCTATATATCTACCCCTATATATCTAACCCTATATATCTACACTCTGTATATCTACCCTCTATATATCTACCCCTATATATCTAACCCTATATATCTACACTCTATATATCTAACCCTATATAAACTCTATATATCCACCCACTATATATCTGCCCCTATATATCTACCCTGTACATAATTACCCCTGTATATCTACCCTCTATATATCTACCCCTATATATCTAACTATATATATATACACTCTGTATATCTACCCTCTATATATCTAACCCTATATAAACTCTGTATATCCACCCACTGTATATCTGCCCCTATATATACCCTGTACATAATTACCCCTATATATCTACCCTCTATATATCTACAGCTATATATTTACACCCTATAAATAGGGTAGATATTTACCCACTATATCTACCCTCTATGTATCTGCCCCCTATATATTTACCCACTATATCTACCCTCGATGTATCAACCCCCATATATCTAGCCCTATATATACCCTCTATATATATACCCTCTGTGTATTTCGTCCCTATATATCTTCCCCTATATATCTAACCCCCATGTATCTACCCTCTAAATATCTACCCTCTATATAGCAGCCCCTATATATTCCCCCTATATGTCTACCTCCTATATATCTACCCCTATATATCCACCCCTATATATCTATGCCTCTAGCCTCCACCTGCCCCTATAAATCTACTCTTGTATATCTATCCCTATATACCTACCCTCTATATATCCACCCTCTCCAATGGACCATGCACTGATTTCCAGCCTGTATCTCCCGCCTGTGACTCCTCTATTATTGCTAATGTAATTGAGGGTGGTTTAAACTGTGACAAAGGATGAACTAAAAGAATGGGGACGAGAAGCCACAGTCAAGCAGAAAGTGACAGAGGATCTGTTAATTGACAAACAACCTGCTTGCTGCCTTGATTGCGCTGTTAGGTAATGAGGCAGCACCAGCGAGCAGAGATGTGTTGGCAGCTTGCAAATAAAAACTCATTTTTCTGCTGCAAGTCAAACGTAGCTGAATATAATGTCCTGGCAGTTATTAGCTGCTTGTATTAGGAGCTGTTTGACTTCAGGGTATCAGCACAACTGGAAGTAAATCTGTCTCCAGTCCCACTCATTATCCCAGCAGATTGATGACTTGTCAACTCAGCAGCACAGAGTCATTACAGCCTGATGCAGACGCTTAACTTGGCCTTGGCACTAACTGACTCACCCACCTCCACGTTCCCTGCCCCCCTCCCCTCAGCTCTACTCCAACCCCGTCTTCCCCATCCCCGCCGAGCCTTCATAGCAGACAGTGCAGTCTTCACCCCAACTACCTTCCACAACTTTATATAGCTTCCCTCATGCAGGGTAGCTTCTCAGAGCACTTGACGGTGGTGGAGCACGATGCTGAGTCGGGGAGGGAGGAGGTGATGGTAGGCACGGTCGAAGAGGAAGATCTTCAGGTGCAATTTGAAGATGGGGAAGAGACAAAGTGGAGGGATAGAGGAAGAGTGTTCCAGAGTTTTGAGGCCTAGTGGCTGAAAGCGTGACCACTGATGGTGGAGCGGAGGGCTTGAGGGAGAAGCAGGAGGATGGAGCCAGCTGAGCGGAGGCAATGGGTAATGCAGTGAGGGTAAGCAGGTTGGAGAGGCAGAGAGGAAGGAATATGAAGATGAATGTGAGGATCCTGAAATCCATCCGTTTGGTGACAGGGAGCCGGGGAGGGCTGCTGTGATGGGGGACGGAGTTTAGTCTGGGTGAGTATGCGAGCAGCGGAGTTGTGCATTAAGTGGACTTAGAGGATAGCGAGGCTGGAGAGACCTTGCTGGATTGTGATTAATCCGCGCTGTCTTCTAATTCCACAGAGTCTCATAATTCTCTTGTTGACTGTAGGATTCTCATTCTTTACACATTAATCAGATGTTTAACAATTTACAAAGGGAGAATTCCCCTGAACCATTAGCAGCTCTATTCCACCCGCCACAGCAGCCTCAGAGGAACCAGACGTTAGTATTCATCAGCCTCAGCGCAAATTCCAATTTATTCTTTCAGCGAAAGCCACAGTTTCACAGATGACTGATTCTGGATAACATTAGTGAGTGTGGACTTCAGGCCATTTGCAGATCACAGGACACAACACACCAGAATACATCACTGAGCCACACCCCCGGTCACTGAACCGCACCCCCGGTCACTGAGCCGCACCCCCCGGTCACTGAGCCGCACCCCCGGTCACTGAGCCGCACCCCCGGTCACTGAGCCGCACCCCCGGTCACTGAGCCGCACCCCCGGTCACTGAGCCGCACCCCCCGGTCACTGAGCCGCACCCCCAGTCACTGAGCCGCACCCCCGGTCACTGAGCAAAACCCTCAGCCACGGTTTCTGAGCCACACTCCCAATCACCAATTCACACCTGGAGTCAGTGAGTCACACTCACAGTTACTGAGCCACACCCATAGAGAGCCAGATTGTCTGGCTCATTTGAACCACAGATGTTCTCTTCGACCGTGCCTTCGGCTCCCCTCTCAACTCTCTACCCCCTCCTCATTCCCTCCCTTCCCTCCCCTCACCCTGCCCATTTACCCCGTCCTCGCCCCCTCCCTTCCCTCCCCTCACCCTGACCATCTCCCCCCCAATGCTCGGGTCCCGACCCAACTGTCCAGCGCCTTGGGACGTACTTCCGACGTGAAAGGCGCTCTATAAATGAAATTTTGTTGTTATTGTTGTCCATTCTCCCGTTTGTGCTGAGTTCTGGCCTTCGTGCCGTCCCCTGAGGAGAGCTTCCCGGGACTGAGGCCAGGATTGTGCTGGTGCTGGGGGAGCGCAGACTGGGAACCCAGGAGATGACACTTGGCCCTTGACACTTGAAGGGAGGGGGCAGCAGATGACCAAAAGTGCGGGCAATGAGGTAGGTTTTGAGGGGAGGAAGCGAGGGAAGGAGAGTGGGAAGGAGTGAGGAAGCGCAGCGCATGACTCAGGCTGTCAACTGGGGAGACTTGGCAATTATTACAATCACATCACTGTCTCACGGTCAAAACAACACTGCTCGTCCAGATGTTCAGCTTGAACACCTTCCAGCAAATCTGCCCGTGTGTCTGTCTGGGATCCCGAGGATGGCAGCAATGATGATGAGGGGATGAGGAGCCAATGGGGATGAGGAGCAGCACGGCCCTCTGACCCCAGCCTGAATACAACCATGTCAGGCATCAAAATGACCTGTCCTCCAGCTCCCCACACTCCCGGCCTCCAGCAACAACATTCCCTCACGTTAGCTTGTTCCACCTCATGTGTAAACTGTGTGTATCATGTAGCACAACAAGGTTTGGCTATTAATTGCGTGTTGGCAGCGTGTGATCACATGGGTTTGTATACGCTGTGAAATGGGACTCAGTGGTTCTAAGGACAGTCCAGGAGGGTGGGAACAGGAGCCGGTGCTTGGGGGAGACGGGGGAGGGGGGATGCGGCCAGATAAGGCATCCCACAGTGACTATAACACAGCAACACAATCTGTCATCTATCACAGAGTTTAATTGTCATAGTGGGTATACCATTTTGGTCACTCAATCCACGACTGTTTGCGGCACACTGCTGTGTGCAATTAGCTGCTGCGTTTCACCCACAAAATATAGCCACTACACTTTACAATATATTATGTGAAGCGCTTTGAGACATCTCAAAACGTGATAAGGCGCTGAATCAAATGCAAAGATTATTATTAGTATAAAATACCCATTACACATGTAACCCTGCCTGAGCCACACAGCTTACACCTTCCCCACAGTCACACCGTGTGCCATATATCATTGCCTGAAAGTATGGTGGAAGCCGATTCAATAACAACTTTTAAGAGAGAAGTAGATCATTATTCGGGTAGGATAAGTTGCAAGGCTATTGGGAGAAAGCGGGGCTATCGGGGGAGGGAGAGTGGTGAGGCTATGAAGGGAGAGAGCGCGGGGCTATGGGAGAGTGCAGGGGAGTGGGGTTGATCAGGGTTATGGGGAGAGTGCAGGGGAGTGGGGTTGACCAGGGCTATGGGGAGAGAACGGGGGAGTGGGGTTGATCAGGGCTATGGGGAGAGAGCAGGGGAGTGGGGTTGATCAGAGCTATGGGAGAGAGCGGGGGAGTGGGGTTGATCAGGGCTATGGGAGAGCGGGGGAGTGGGGTTGATCAGGGCTATGGGGAGAGCGGGGGAGTGGGGTTGATCAGGGCTATGGGGAGAGTGGGGTTGATTTGGAAGCTCTTTTCAAAGAGCCGACACAGACACGATGGGCCGAATGGCCTCCTTCTGTGCTGTATAATTCTATGTCCACACTGCAGGCACTGTATCAATGTGAAAGTTGCTATTCACAGGGGAGAGAGAGAGACCACTCAGTGTTTTGAGACATCCTCATGTTGTCAAAGTCGCTGTGTTGTGTTGCAACCCATCCTATAGCCTCCCCCACCTTGTCCCCTTACTTACCTCCTCCATGGTCTGACTCAAGGCCTTCCCCTTTGACTGCGACTTCAGTCACCCTCCTAACCCCACCCTCCCTGCCCTTCACCTTCCCTGATCCGAAGCCCCAGTTCGGGTGTAAATCCTTGACTGTTCAGCGCCTTGGGCCATCCTCCTGACGTGAAAGGCACTGAGTAAATGTAAGTGGAGTCCTGTAGCTCAGTGGTTAGAGCACTCGCTTTGCAAGTGAGAGACCTGAGTTCAATTCCAGGCAGAGGGCGAAACCTTGGGCAAGTTTCCTTACTCCACACAGAGCCTAATAATAATCCTCCAAAACCAAAAACAATAATAAATTGGTCATTTTCAATCTACGACTGTTTGTGGGACATTGCTGTGCGCAATTGGCTGCTGCGTTCTCCCACAAATATACAGTCAATTCACTTTACAGTGTGTTCTGTGAAGCGCTTTGGGACGTCCTCCCGACGTGAAAAGCGCTATATCAAATGCAAGGATTATTATTATTATTAAGTGTTGTTGTAGGGCAGGCCTGTGCTCCTGCCTTTACAGTGGACATGAGGCAGTGACTGTGGCCCTGTGTGGGACATGTACTGAGCTCACGTGCAGTGTCTCAGCGCAGCTACAGAGCCAGGCGCACCCCGCACCCCAATACTGCTGGCCTCAGCCCAGCACTCCACGTCTCAGCCTGGCTTTACACAGGGAATAAAATCATAACCAAACACACATCATAACCAACACACAACATTTACTGCTCATTACACATCACAGACGCTGATACCATAATGAATTGTTAATGATATTTACACAATGTGGAGCTGTTCTAATGAGTGATCTGTCAAAGAAGCTTCATTCCTGGCCCAGAATCTGTGTAAACCAGAGAGAAAGTCACTTCACACCTTGTCTCAGTGGGTGTTGGTGGGGGTGGGTATTGGGGGCACATATATTTGTGTAACAATGGAACCAGGAGTCAGTTCCACGCTTGAAGCCAATGAGGTGGTCAGACAGAGCCACATAGGCCGGGGGTGTGGGGGGGCTGTGTGGTCCTGGTGATAGATACACATTTGGTGAAATATTCATAGAACAGCAACAACTTGTGGAAAGTGGAGAGTTCTCGTGAAATATGTCCTGGAGCCCATCACATCCAGCCATGTGTGTGCGTGTGAGCAAGTGTGTGTGTGTGGGAGTGAGTGAGAGTGTGTGGGTGATGGAGTGAGTGAGAATGTGTGGGTGATGGAGTGAGTGAGGGTGGGAGTGAGTGAGCGAGCAAGTGAGTGAGTGAGTGAGGGATGGAGTGAGTGAGTGAGAAAGGGAGGGAGGGAGGGAGGGAGTGGGAAGGAACTCTCACATGCCATCCTCCCTGACACAAACGCACAGTTCAGCAGCCATGACCTGTGCCAGGGCGGTGAGAATGGAAAGTGAGAGTGAGCAACACTGACCAGACACCAGGCTACAGTGTTGTTTCACACGTCAAACAGCTGGCCCTCCACAAGGATACAATGCTGTGTTTTACGCAGGCTTGTGCTGGT
>NW_024704761.1:11973344-11980844 GCF_018977255.1 Callorhinchus milii | reverse complement strand
CGACCCAACGGCAATCTATTGACTTTGCCGGTAGAGGCCCTGCTCAGTGCAGCGCACTCTTTCCCGCCCTGTGCTGTCAGCTGATCTCAGGCCAGACAGCAGCCACGTGCTGGAGCGCAGGAAGTGGCCGTCCACACACAGGAAGTGGCCGTCCACACGCAGGAAGTGGCCGTCCACGCAGGAAGTGGCTGCTCACACGCAGGAAGTGGCTGCTCACACGCAGGAAGTGGCTGCTCACACGCAGGAAGTGGCTGCTCACACGCAGGAAGTGGCTGCTCACACGCAGGAAGTGGCTGCTCACACGCAGGAAGTGGCTGCTCACACGCAGGAAGTGGCTGGCACACGCTGGCCCCGCGCTTCCCTCCGCCTCGGGCAGCCCCAGGCAGAGAGACGCTGCTAATGGCACCCACTGCGCTCCCACTGACCAAACCCTGAACCGTCTCCAATGTTAACAACGTCTGAATCGCGTGGAAACGTCACCGTCTGAAACGAGGGAGAAGCAACAAGCGGAGAGAACCTGCTCCTCCCCCACACATCTGGTACCGTCACTGAGGCCAGAGCGCAAGGCGCGCAGCCCAGGCCCTGGCCTCCAATTCAGCAACTGGGTGGTTCAGTGTGCGGCCGTTGTCTGGCTTAGATTTAATACTTTAATTTAAAATAATAATGGCCTTTACGATTCCTGCTGATCTTCCTGGAATTGTTAATATAAGCGATTGGGATATTGGTGAATGTTGGGAGAGTTGGATGGTTTGCGTGTCTCCTCGGCTGCCATTGGACGTCGCTGTGCGCAAACCGATGGCTGCATTTGCCCAGAAATACACAGTTAACATACAGTAATGACCTGTGAAGCGCTTTGAGACGTCTCGATGGCGTAATAAGCTGCTGTACCCACGCAAGCTTCTTATTATGCTACTAAAAGACCAGCGCCTTCTCAACAGATATTTTAAGAATTCTTTTTAATACTTGCCAGTGACCTGAGCTGCAGACATCATGTTGTCCTGTAGCTCAGTCGTTAGAGCCCTCGCCTCGCAAGTGAGCGGCCCCGGGTTCGATTCCCGGACGGGGCGAAACCTTGGGCAAGTTTCACACAAACACACATCGCTGTTTACCCAGCAGTGAATAGGAACCCAGTTGTTAGTTGATTGAAGGGATTATTTACCCCACTGTTTCAGGGTAACAATCCCTTCAAAATAAATGTGAAAAATATATAATATCCACAACTGTCTATGGGAAGCTATGTGTGCAATTGGCTGCTGCGTTTCGCCCACAAGATACATAGACCTACACTTTACAGTATATTCTGTGAAGCGCTTTGAGACGTCCTGAAGACATGATGAAGCGCTGTGTCAAATGCAAGAATTATTATTAATATTATTATTATTGTTATTGTACGAACAGAGTCGAGTTGTCCCATCATCCCCTTCACCATCAGTGGGATGGCAGACAGAGAGCCGATGGCGTTCGCTCGCTCGCTTGCTTTCTCGTTCGCTCGCTCTCTCGCTAAAAAAAGAGGTTGAAAGTTTCACTGCTCTGTCGGCCTGACCAGGGGTTGCTCTGAGCAGCACACACTCACTGCACACAGTAACACACACAGCACTGTTTGTACACAACTCCTTGACAAGTGTGCTGTGGGGGTGGGGCAGACACACCAGCCTCCGCTGACAACAGGTTCACTGCATTAGAGATTCTCGTCAGGTGCACGGGAGAGAAATCAGACATGTCAGGGAGCGAGCAAAACCTCCAGCCAAGCCACCCGCCCAGACGGGCTGAGCGAGCGCTGATAACACCCCAGCTCCGGGAGGGAAGGCGGGAGCTGTGAGAGGATCAGCACTGAGTCTGTCTGGGACACGGCACAAACCAGGCCACGAGCCTCTCAGGCTATTAGGTAAAAGAGGTCAAACAGAAACAGAAGTCGCTGGGAACACTCAGCAGGTCAGGCAACATCTATGGAGAAAGGAAATTGAGTCAACGTTTCGGGTCCATGACCCTTCGTCAAACTGGTTGAATTCTGACGAAGGGCTGTGGACCCAAAACATTGACTCACTTTCCTTTCTCCATAGATGCTGCCTGACCCGCTGAGTATTCCCAGCTCTCTCTGTTTTTATTTCAGATTCGAGCATCTGCAGTATTTTGTGTTTTGTTCAGGTAAAGGAGGTCGGTAGGTTTGAACCCTTCCGCCCCAGTCAGGCCTCCCAGTGACTGAGAGAGAAGCTGAACACAACCTGGGAACAGATGGAACAAGACACACAGAGGAGTCGGGCGCCCAATTAGCTGGTAACAATGAGATAAGAGGACGGGCGGGGGGAGGGGGAGGCTGATCCCCAATGTCACCTTGACATCAGAGATGGGAAGCTCAGCACTAAACCCAGGTCCTGTTTGCTCATATGCATGTGGGGGAGACACGGAACAGCACTGATCACCAGGAGGGATCACATCCCTATCCCAGGATCTTCCCATCAACACCAACAGAGAAGAAGCTGCTGGTGTTGATGGGAAGATCCTGGGATAGGGTTGTGATCAGCAGCAGGTGGAGGCTTGAAGCTCAGTGGTTAGAGCAGTCGCCTCGCAAGCGAGAGGACCCGGGTTCAATTCCCAGGCAGGGTTAAACCTTAGGGAAGTTTCCTTACTCCACACGCCTCTGTTTACCAACAGTAAGTAGGAACCCGGTTGTTAGTTGATTGTTGATCGCTTTCCGGGGGTACTAATCCCTCCAAATAAAATTAAATAATAATAATTTGGTCACTCAATCCACGACTGTTTGTAGGGACGTCGCTGGGCGCAATTGGCCACCGCATTTCATCCACAAAATACACAGTCACTACACTTTACAGTATATCCTGTGAAGCGCTTTGAGATGTGGCGAAGAGGCAACAAGGCGCTGTGTCAAATGCCAGAATTATTAATATTAATTGTTATTGATAACTTTATTATTAATAATAAGAAGGGAGGCTTCACAATCTCTCCAACCTGAGAGCGTGTGGGGGGAGGGAGGTGTGGTTTGAGGGTGGGGCAGCTCCATTTGCAACTGAAGGTGCTGTGCAAATGCATGTTGTTGTTGTTGTTTCCCGGCTCAAACCTCCACCTGCACCAGTGTGTGATTTGAGAGCCGGGACAGATGGAGACTTCCCCACTGAAAGCCGCACTGACAGAAGAAATGAATCTCTTTCCCACAGGGGAATCATAGGGAAGCCAATGACTTCCTTGCAAACAGAGTGACATATCTTGTCAGCTACAAAAAAATACACCATGACAGACACTGAATATTTGATGAGGTGGAAAGCAGTTGTGTGTGTAGAGCTGAGCAGAGTGAGGGCAGAATCACAAACAGCCAATCAAAGGCACAAGCTGACAATGTTACAGGAGGATTTCACAAGAACCTTTCATTTTTGGGGGTTTATATATAAACGGAGGAGAAAGTTCTCTGTCGCTGGGGGAGGTCAGGCCTGACAGCACAGTGACCGTCTCTGTGGGGCTCAGGTCAGTGTCACTGTGTGACTGAGTGACCGTCAATATCATCCTGTACACAGCGCGGCCACACGCACGGGATATTTAATAGTAATAATAATTTTGGCAATCGATACAGCGCCTGATCCATGACCCTCTAGACGTCTCAAAGCGCTTCACAGGATTCGCTGTAAAGTGTAGTGACTGTGCGTTTTGTGGGCGAAATTTCACTAATTCAATAGCTGGGGGCGGGAAGAAGGTCAGGGGTGGGGGAGAAATGAACGGAGGGAAGAGAGAGAGGCTGGGGGGAGAGGTGGCGGAAGGGAGAGTGATGGGGGAGAAAAAAGAGGGGAGAGAGAGAAGACCCTCATGATGGGTTAAGACAATACATAAACAAACCATTGCTGTCTATATACTGTCAGTGTGAGCCCTGGTCCGAGAGCCTCAGAGCCACCAGTGATGATCTTCTCTTGTTACTGATCATCATTATGTGTGAATGGCAGCCGGTCGGTCCCCTCACACACCGCCCCACACCACTGAGCTCTGCTCATCTCCACAGGACACGCACTCCATCCCCGATGTTTAATCATCTCCAAACCCAACCCATCAGTCACCTGCACTTCACTCACACGTTTCCTGACTTCACTTCAGTTCATGATGTGTAGCTGGAGGCAATGAACACAAACTGTCCCTGATGCTAATGTGAGAGCCAGAGCCTCGCAGGGGGTGGGGGGAGGGGGGGAGATCCCCTTTCCTGCGGCAGATTAAATCCCACCAACGTCCAACGCACATCACACCATGTTTTGATGTTTCACGATGGAGAGAAAGAAAACGGTTTGAAAAGAGAAGGGAGTTTCTCTCTCTCTCCCTGTGTCCTGGCCGACAATAATAATAATAATAATCCTTGCATTTCATATAGCGCTTTTCACGTCTTCTAAACCTCCCAAATATAATCGGTCGCTCACTCCACAGCTGTTTTTGGGGACGCTGCTGTGTGCAAACTGGCTACTGCGTTTCACCCACAAAATACACAGTCACTACACTTTACAGTACTTACAGGATTGATCACCGCGATCAGGTACTATATCAAATGCAAGGATTAT
This sequence comes from Callorhinchus milii, assembly GCF_018977255.1. Taxonomy (NCBI): domain Eukaryota; kingdom Metazoa; phylum Chordata; class Chondrichthyes; order Chimaeriformes; family Callorhinchidae; genus Callorhinchus; species Callorhinchus milii. Next base: position 11,976,297 of record NW_024704761.1, on the reverse strand, counting down.
TATTACTATTAGAGAGGGCCCGAGAGGGGGGATATTAGAGGAAGAGAGAGAGAGAGAGAGCGACGAAGACAGAGAGAGAGAGAGAGAGGGAGGAAGACAGAGAGAGAGAGAGAGAGGGAGGAAGACAGAGAGAGAGAGAGGGAGGAAGACAGAGAGAGAGAGAGAGAGGGAGGAAGACAGAGAGAGAGAGAGAGGGAGGAAGACAGAGAGAGAGAGAGAGGGAGGAAGACAGAGAGAGAGAGAGAGAGAGAGGGAGGAAGACAGAGAGAGAGAGAGAGGGAGGAAGACAGAGAGAGAGAGGAAGAGAGGCAATGTACTGTGTATCTTGTCACACCATACAAGCTGCTGAACACGGTGATACCTGTGGCCACCAGTTGAGGGCAGTGCAGATCACAGGCTCTCACCTATCACCAGCACTGCGCACACACATCACATACACAGCACCACACGCACACAGAGCACCGCGCACACAGCACCACACAACACACAGCACCACACACACACAACACACGCACACAGAGCACCGCGCACACAGCACCACACAACACACAGCACCACACACACACAACACACGCACACAGAGCACCGCGCACACAGCACCACACAACACACAGCACCACACACACACAACACACACACACACAGCATCGCACACACACAACACACAGCACCACACACACACAACACACACACACACAGCATCGCACACACACAACACACAGCATCGCACACACACAGCACCGCGGACACACGCATAGCACCGCACACACACAGCACCGCAAAGACATACACACACAGTGCACCGCACACACACAGCACCACACACACACAACACACACACACAACATTGCACACACACAGCACTGCACACACACACACAGCACCGCGGACACACACACAACACCGCACAGGCACACAGCACCGCGCGACACACACAACACCGCACACACACACACAGCACCGCGCCACACACACAGCACCGCGGACACACACACAACACCGCACAGACACACAGCACCGCGCGACACACACAACACCGCACACACACACACACAGCACCGCACATACACACACACCACACACACACACACAGCATCGCACACACACAGCACTGCACACACACACACAGCACCGCGCCACACACACAGCACCGCGGACACACACACAGCACCACACAGACACACAGCACCACACACACACAACACACACACAGCATCGCACACACACACAGCACTGCACACACACACCCACACACACACACACACAGCACCGCGGACACACGCATAGCACCGCACACACACAGCACCGCAAAGACATACACACACAGTGCACCGCACACACACACACAGCACTGCGCACACACAGCAACAACAACAACTTGGATTTATATAGCGCCCTCCATGCCAGACGGTGTTTCAGAGCGCATTACAGTAACAGATCCCAGGACCGAGCCAGGGGTGGGGGAGGAGCCAGGGGTGGGGGAGGAGCCAGGGTGGGGGAGGAGCCAGGGGTGGGGGAGGAGCCAGGGTGGGGAGGAGCAGGGTGGGGAGGAGCCAGGGGTGGGGGAGGAGCCAGGGTGGGGGAGGAGCCAGGGGTGGGGGAGGAGCCAGGGGTGGGGGAGGAGCCAGGGGAGGGGAGGAGCCAGGGGAGGGAGGGGAGGAGCCAGGGTGGGGGAGGAGCCAGCGGAGGGGAGGGGGAGGAGCCAGCGGGAGGGGGGGGGAGGAGCCAGGGTGGGGGAAGACCAGCGGAGGGGAGGAGCCAGGGGTGGGGAGGAGCCAGGGGGAGGGGAGGAGCCAGGGTTGGGGGGTAGCCAGCGGGAGGGGTGGGGGAGGAGTCAGGGGAGGGGGAGGAGCCAGTGGTGGGGGAGGAGCCAGGGGTGGGGGAGGAGGGGGAGAAGGTGACCAAAGGAGCGGTAGTAAAGAAAGGTCTTCAGCTGAGACCTGAAAATAGGAAGAGAGGGGGTGAGGCTGAGGGAGTGAGGAAGGGAGGTCCCGAGCCTTGGGGGGTAGTGGCTGAAGGCACGGCCGCCGAGGGTGGAGCGGAGGACTCGGGGACGAGGAGGAGGCCAGACCCGGAGGAACGAAGGCAACGGGTACTGTTGTGAGGAGAGAGATCAGAGAGGTCGGGGGAGCAGAGGAGTGGAGGGATTTGAAGACAAGGGTCTGGAAGTCGATGCTCTCTGGGACAGGAGGCAGTGCGGTAGTGGCTGGGGTTTGAGGGCTGGGGTCCAGGGAAGGTTTTTTGAGGAGGGGGGTGATGACAGCAGTTTTGAGGGGGAACTGATCCAGAGGAGAGGAACTGGTTGATGATGTCAGCCGGTAATGGGCAGAGGGGGGGAACTGGGTGACCAGCAAGTTAGTGGGGAGGGGGATCGAGGCAAGAGGTGGTGGGTTTCATGGAGGTGATGGTGGGTGAGAGGGAGGAGGGAGAGGTGGGGAGGAAAGAGTGAAGAAAGGGGATGGTGGTAGAAGCAGATGATGGTGAGGGGACAGAGAGGGAGTGGTGGTGGGTGACAAGGGGCAGGTGGGTGAGGCCGATGGCGGATGTTCAGTGTTTTAGATGAAAAGAAGTCCATGACCTCTTTGCACTTGGCATTTGATACGAAGATTGAGGAGGTTTGAGGGGGCGCACGGAGGAGGTAGTGGGTGGTGGAAAAAAGGATTTTAGGATTGTGTTTAGCCTCCAAGATGATGTTGGAGCACCGCGCACACACAGCACCGCACACACAGCACCGCACACACACACACAGCACCGCACACACAGCACCGCACACACACACACAGCACACACACACACAGCACCGCACACACACAGCACCGCACACACACAGCACCGCACACACACACAGCACCGCACACCACAGCACCGCACACACACACAGCACCGCACACACACACACAGCACCGCACACACAGCACCGCACACACAGCAACGCACACACACACAGCACCGC
>NW_024704761.1:11866503-11973319 GCF_018977255.1 Callorhinchus milii | reverse complement strand
CCGGAGACCCGCTGAATGGAGGGACGGGCAGGTTGGTAGGAGTCAGCAGGTCAGAGAGGTAGGAGGGGGCAAGGCCATGGATGGCCTTAAGGTGAGGATGTGGTTGAACTCGATCCTCTGGGGGATGGGGAGCCAGTGGAGTCGGGTGAGGGTGGGAGTGATGGAGTCGGGCGAGGGTGGGAGTGATGGGGTCAGGCGAGGGTGGGAGTGATGGGGTCGGGAGAGGGTGGGAGTGATGGGGTCGGGCGAGGGTGGGAGTGATGGGGTCGGGCGAGGGTGGGAGTGATGGGGTCGGGCGAGGGTGGAAGTGATGGGTCGGGCGAGGGTGGAGTGATGAGTCGGGCGAGGGTGGGAGTGATGGGGTCGGGCGAGGGTGGGAGTGATGGAGGTCGGGCGAGGGTGGGAGTGATGGGGTCGGGCGAGGGTGGGAGTGATGGGTCGGGCGAGGGTGGGAGTGATGGAGTCGGGCGAGGGTGGGAGTGATGGGGTCGGCGAGGGTGGGAGTGATGGGTCGGGCGAGGGTGGGAGTGATGGGTCGGGCGAGGGTGGGAGTGATGGGGTCGGGCGAGGGTGGGAGTGATGGGTCGGGCGAGCGTGGGAGTGATGGGTAGGGCGAGGGTGGGAGTGATGGGGTCGGGCGAGGGTGGGAGTGATGGGTCGGGCGAGGGTGGGAGTGATGGGTCGGGCGAGGGTGGGAGTGATGGCGTCGGGCGAGGGTGGGAGTGATGGGGTCGGGCGAGGGTGGGAGTGATGGGGTCGGGCGAGGGTGGGAGTGATGGAGTCGGGCGAGGGTGGAAGTGATGGGGTCACTGGTGTGTGAGAGTACATGAGCTGCAGAGTTTTGGATGATCTACAGGATGTGAAGGGAAGAGTTGGGAAGGCCGATGAGGAGGGAGTTCCCGTAATCGAGCCTTGAGATGACGAATGTGGGTGAGGGTTTGGGGGCTGAGGGGTGAGGCGGTGGCGGAGTCTGGCAATGTTGCGGAGGTGCTGGTAGGCAGTGCCGGTCATGGCGCGGATGTGGGGGAGAAAGGACAGTTCAGGATCAAACAAGACCCCCAGGTTCCTGACTGGCTCAGTGAGGGTGAGTGGCAGCCGTGGAGGCTGATGCTGTCAGCGCCTGAGGTGCGGAGGCGCTGGCGCGAGCCAATCAGGAGGGCCTCGGTCTTGCTGACGTTGAGTTGGAGAAAGTTGTCCCTCGTCCAGGACTTGATGTTGGACGGGCAGTCGGTCAGGACGCCAGTGGGTCCTGGAGTTCAGGATGGAAGCAGAGAGATAGAGTTGGGTGTTATCCGCATACAGGTGGAAATTTACCCCGTGTCTGTGGAGGATGTCACCAAGGGGGAGCGTGTAGAGGGTGAAGAGGAGGGGACCGAGGACAGAGCCCTGAGGGACACTGCATCTTAAAGTGCGGGGGCCGGAGGAGAAGCCGTTTGCAGAGACGAAGTGGAGACGGTGTGAAAGGAGGACCTGAACTAGTCAGGTACAGAACCTTGAAGGTTGAGGTGGGAGGAGAGGAGGTGGAAGAGGATTGTGTGGTCCAGTCCAATTAAAGGCTTAATTGGGAGTTTGTTTTTCCACAGTTCTTACTGCAAGTTGCGGCTTCCCAAAATTACCCCCGGATTGGCGACTCTCACAGTGGATACCGGCTCCGGTTTAACCTCTCGTTCTCTTGACCCACCAAAACGCAGCACCTGACACGATCATGCCCCCCCCAACCCCACGCCAGCCTCGGGTGGAATAAATCGGAATATTCGAGCCCGTGTCCTTGTTAACCACGCGTTAATCTGCACCGTGATGTGGCAAACCACGGCAAGTGATTTCTCCATTAGCTGGCGGGGAGAACGGTTAATCTGTCAATGCGATTATTCCCCTGCATCAATCACAGATTGTTCCTGCAGTCGCTTCACTCTGACAGCTGCTGTCAGCAACTGAACAAACCAGCACCTCATCACCCGGCGCAGATTTAAACCGGTTTAAAACATCAGCTAGAGCTCGTACTGACAGCAGCTCAAATTATATAATAATAATAATAATCCTTGCATTTGATATAGCGCTTTTCACGTCTTCTAGACGTCTCAAAGCGCTTCACAGAATAGGCTGCGAAACAAATTAACTGTATATTTTACCGCATTTCGCCCACAAAATATGCAGTCAATTCCCTTCGCAGTATATTCTGTGAAGCGCTTTGAGATGTCTAGATTTGAGACGTCTTTTGGTCACTCACCCCACTACTGTTTGTGGGACATTGCGCACGGCAGCGTCCCAAAATCAATCGTGGGTTGAAGTGACTAAATAATTATTTTTTTCTTCTTCAGGGATTATTATCAGGCGAGTGTGTGGAGTCAGGAAACTTGCCCAAGGTGTCGCCTCCAGCCGGGAATCGAACCCAGGCCTCGCGCTTACGAGGCAACCACTGAGCTTCAGGACTCCAATAATACTAATAACAATCCTTGCGTTTAATGTAGCTTTATTATGTCATTGAGAAGTCTCACAGCGCTTAGCAGGACTCACTGTAACGTGTAGTGACTGTGTGTTTTGTGGGATAAATGTGGCAGCCAATTCACACACAGCGACGTTCCCACAAACAAGCATGAAGTGAGCGAGTAATTGTATCTGACCGGGAGGAACTCTCTTCTCTTCTCTTCTCTTTTCTTCTCAAGTCATTGATTGATGACCTTTTGGTTGCCGGTGTCTCAGTCTCTCGCCATTATCCCAAAGTCACAATGACAGAAACGGACGGCTGATTGGGTGCTGCAGGAGGAGGCCATTCAGCTGATCGAGTCGGCAAATGTCAGTTTATTAGACGATAACAGATTTCTTAATCCAATTACACATCTTTTCTCCTAATCCCTTAATCCCCCTATTTGTTAATATCCATCTCTCTCCCTTTACACGGCCCAATTCACCCAAAGCACTGAGAACGTTTGGTGTATTTTCTCACCATATGATGTTGTGGACACAGGAAAGCCACTGTGTTTGCCTACATAACACTACAGTGTGTCACTACCTGCAAGCTCTCTGAGACTTTGCTGTGTAGAGGTGCTGTACAGCCTGATATTGATCGCCCTCAGTGTGTTTACTGTATAATAATAACAAGCCTTACATTTGATACAGCGCCTTATCATGCCTTTGAGACGACTCAAAGTGCTTCACAGAATACACTTTAAAGTAAATTGACTGTATGTTTTGTGGGTGAAACACGGCAGCCAATTGCACACAGCAGCGTCCCACAAACAAAATGGATTGAGTGACCCAAATTTTATTATTTTGCTTGAAGGGATTATTACCCCCAGAAAGCGATCCCTCAATCGACTGCCAACCAGGTTCCTACTTCCTGCTGGGTCAACAGAGGCCTGTGTAAGGAAACTTGCCTAAGATTTTGTCCCGCCTGGGAATCTAACCGGGTCCTCTCGCTTGCGAGGCGAGAGCTCTAACCCCTGAGCTCCAGGACTCCATGATACTGAATGATACTGAACTGAATCCACTCCAGAGTAAATGCTCAGTGATCAGTGGGTCTCTCAGGCACTGCCACTCCCGTACAAACACAAACACCCACAGTGCCGCTGTACCGTGCTGTGCCAGCCAGCTGGGGTTTAATTGCTGGTTCTCTAGCCTCTTTTTGTGTGGTGTATTACACCAATTGCTGGAGCTAAAGCTACTGCATCGTATCTCTGGCTGACAGGTCTCTCCTGTTTATCACTGTGGGAACATGGAGATCAAGCACATGTCAAAACATGGAATTACTGTACCAGAAGACAGAATGTTCATCCACAGAGTGCCAGAGAGAGAGAGTGAGAGAGAGCGAGCAAGAGAGAGAGAGAGCGAGCGAGCGAGAGAGAGAGAGAGAGAGACGTGTTCAGAAATGGAAATGAAAGCCTCCCCATTTACCCTCCTGCTGTGTGACTGCAGGTGATCGAAATAAACTGCGACTCCATAAATAAACACCATTCACAGCGCTCGGTTTAACCCTCTGAGTTCAGCCTGCACTGTTGTGGGAATCAAACCGGGATCCTCTGGCTCGTGAGGCCAGCGCACTGACCACTGAGATACTGGACTGGTCAGGAAGTAGAAATAGGGTGAAGGTACAGCCCCGGATGAGGGATTGTGTCTTTGGGGCCAAGTCAGCCACGTCTTCATATCAGCAACAACCCGAGCAAGAACAATAACATTTTAAAACACATCTCATCAGAGAAACACAGCCATTAATCCAGCTATCTTCTCCAGTCCTGTCCTGTCCTGTCCTGCCCTGTACTATACTGTCTTGTACTGTCCTGTACTGTCCCGTGCTGTTCTGTTCTGTACTATCCTGTCCTGTCCTGTGCTGCCCTGCCCTGTCCTGTTAAGTCCTGTATTGTACTGTACTGTTCAGTCCAGTCCAGTCCAGTCCTGTACTGTACTGTACTGTACTGTCCTGTTATGTACTGTACTGTACTGTACTGTCCTGTCCTGTTATGTTCTGTAGTGTCCTGTACTGTACTGTCCTGTTATGTACTCTCCTGTCTTGTACTGTCTTGTTATGTACTGTCCTGTACTGTAATGTACTGTACTGAACTGAACCCCCCTGTTATATACTGTCCTGTCCTATTATGTATTGCCCTGTCCTGTTATGTACTGTCCTGTCCTGTACTGTACTGTTCTGTTATGTACTGTCCTGTCCTGTCCTGTCCTGTCCTGTCCTGTTCTGTCCTGTCCTGTCCTGTCCTGTACTGTTCTGTTCTGTTATGTACTGTCCTGTCCTGTCCTGTCCTGTACTGTACTGTACTGTACTGTTCTGTTCTGTTCTGTACTGTCCTGTCCTGTCCTGTCCTGTACTGTTCTGTTATGTACTGTCCTGTCCTGTACTGCCAGTAACAACAATTGTAGGGAGGAGCTATGTGTTTGTATATGAGTCTCTGGATTTGGTTTACAATACACAGTGATTAATTGAGCCAAGGGATCTGCAGAGACAGTTGAGGGTTGATCCAGTTAAGGTTTTAAAACTAATAAAGGGATTCGATAGGGCAGCTACAGAGAAACTATTTCCTCTGGTGGGGAATGCAGCACAAGGGGCATCAGCATTATATTAGAGCCAGGCCAATTAGCAGTGAAATCAGGAGGCAGATTTTCACCCAAAGGATAGTGGAAATCTGGAACTCTCTCCCCCAAAGGCTGTGGATACTGGGATCCATTTACATTATCAAGACTGAGGTAAATAGATATTTGTCAGGTCAGGGTATTAAAGGATATGGGGCAGAGTCGGATAATTGGAGTTGAGGTACAGATCAGCCATGATCTAATAGAATGGCAGAACAGGCTCGAGGGGCTGAATGGCCTCCTCCTGTTCCTATGTTCCCAGCCGGAAGTAAGGCCCAGGTTTTGGCTGTGATGCCGGTCTGGGTGTCTCTCTGCTCGTTGCGGCAGCTGACTGTAAGCCAGCGCGTGTTGCACATATTGATTTGCCGGTTTGTATCAGGTAAAACTAAATAAAAAGAGACAAACTGAAGGCCAAAGCAATCCCAGGGCTTTACAGGCCAACACAAGCTATCAGACAGCTTCCTGCACCGGGGCCAGAGCTCGGAGGTCAGTGTCACTTCACACCAAATACTCACATTACAGCAGCTTCTGACTGGCAAACCAACTGCCTCCAACTCACAATAAACCCGCACCTCAGGCAAGTTTCCCTACTGCACGCACACGCCTCTGTTAGTCGATTGGCGGATCAATTTTCCAGGTAATGATTCCTCCCTAAAAAATAATAATTTGACCGCTCAATCCGCGACTGTTTGTGTGTGTAATCGGCTGCCGCGTTTCGCTCACAACATTTCACAGTCACTGCATTTTACAGTACATTTTGTGAAGCACTTTGAGACGTCTCAACAACATGATAAGGGACCATATCATGTGCCAGCATAATTATTATTGTTGCTATTGTTATTCTCGGGAAGCCGGGCCCTCGGGGAGAGCTTTGTGAGGGAAACGTTTCGCATTAGTGTGAAGGCAGCGCTGTTGGCACTGGTTACTTGTTTTGCAGAGCTGAACAACCCAGCAATAGTTCCGCAGCATCACCGGGAGCCGGGAGAGAGCCGGGAGCCAGGAGCCGGGAACTGGGAGCCGGAAACTGGGAGCCGGGAGAGAGTCGGGAACCGAGAGCCGGCAGCTGGGAGAGAGTCGGGAACCGAGAGCCGGCAGCTGGGAGAGAGTCGGGAACCGAGAGCCGGCAGCTGGGAGAGAGTCGGGAACCGGAAGCCAGGAAAGAGTCGGGAGCCATGAGCTGGGAGAGAGCCGGGAGCCGGAAGCCGAGAGCCGGGAGCGAGCCGGGAGCTGAGAGTCGGGAGCTGGGAACCGAGAGTGAGCTGGGAGCCGGGAGAGAGCCGGGAGGGAGCCGGGGGCCGAGAGCCGGGAGCCGGGAGAGAGCCGGGAACCGGGAACCAAGAGCTAGGAGCCGAGAGCCAGGAGTGAGCCGGGAGCCAAGAGAGAGCTGGGAGCCGGGAGACGAGAGCCGGGAGCGAGCCGGGAGCCGAGAGCCGGGAGAGAGGAGAGAGCCGGGTGAGAGCCGGGAACCAAGAGCTGGGAGCCGGAAACCGAGAGCCGGGAACCAAGAGCTGGGAACCAAGAGCTGGGAGCCGGGAACCGAGAGCTGAGAGCCGGGAATCAAGAGCCGAGAGCCGGAAACCGAGAGCCGGAAACTGAGAGTCGGGAACCGAGAGCCGGGAGTCGAGAGAGAGTCGGGAGCCTGGAGCCTGGACCCGGGAGAGAGCCGGGAGCCAGGAGAGAGCCCGGAGCCGAGCGTCGGGAGAGAGCCGAGAGCCGGGAGTCGAGAGAGAGTCGGGAGCCTGGAGCCTGGACCCGGGAGAGAGCCGGGAGCCAGGAGAGAGCCCGGAGCCGAGAGTCGGGAGAGAGCCGAGAGCCGGGAGCCGAGAGAGAGCCGTGAGCCAGGAGCCAGAGCCGAGATCTGGGAGAGAGCCGGGAGCCGAGAGCCGGAAGCCGAGAGCCGGGAGAGAGCTGGGAGCTGGGAGCTGGGAGAGAGCCGGGAGCTGGGAGCCGGGAGAGAGCCGGGAGCTGGGAGCCAGGAGAGCCGGGAGCCAGGAGCCGGGAGGGTGCCAGGAGCCGGGAGAGAGCTGGGAGCCGGGAGAGAGCCGGGAGCTGGGAACTCGGAGCCGGAGAGTCAGGGCTCTGCACAGCACAGAGCAACTCTACAGTCATCACCGACTGTTACTTACTCTGTGTGTAACCCTGAGGCATCAGGGCTTTAACAATAATAATCCTGACATTTGACACAACGCCTGGTCACTTCTTCAAGACGTCTCAAAGCGAAGACAGGATATTCTGTGAAGTGTTGTGACTGTGATTTTGTGGGCAGTGATGTCCCCACAAACAGCCATGAAGCGAATGAGCGATTTGTTTCCATGTGTGCGTTTTGCTCACAAATTACACAGTCAGCACTTTACAGTGTATTCTGTGAAGCACTTTGAGACGTCTCAACAACAACTTGCATTTATATAGCGCGCTTCACGACTATCGGCATCTCGGAGTGTTTGATGACGCGATAAGGCGCAATAATTGTTATTATTAATAAATAATTTATAATTGACAGGTGGGGGTTTCCTAATGGGAATCTCTCAGACACGAACACAGCGGAGCCTGAGCTGGTACAGACACCGACCGACCAGGAGCTGGGAAAGGGAATGTGACAAATTGATTGCAGTGATCGCTCAGAGGTAACTTACCTCTATCACAGTCGCTCCTCCAAGTCTCAGAGGAATGATTAAACTAATTAGCCTAAACTGACTGTCAAATGGCCCGATATGCAAAGTGACAGTGAGTGATGGATGGCAGTCAGTGCAGGGAGGGTTAGTCACAGTCATTTGGCCATGTTCCTAATGGCTATTTATTGTGTTAAAAGCAAAATTCCTTCCAAACTATAGCCCTGAGGAGCCGTTTGTTCTCAGCGCTTTTCCCTGAATCGTGTTAGAAACGAGATGAGATGAGATGACAATGAGAGGCGGGATGTCGGTCTGCGACAGACACACACTGATCAGCTCCTAATGTCACGCTTTACTCTCAAAACATCTCCACTGAAACCACAAGAGCCACAGCCATCATCCAGTCCCCTAGTGTAGCGTTTAGAGCTCTCACCTCACAAGAGAGAGACCTGGGTTTGATTCCTGGCAGGAAGAAACCTTAGGCAAGTTTCCTTACTCCACACGCCTCTGTTTACCCCACAGTCACACCGTGAGTAGGAACCTGATTGTTAGTTAATTGGTGAATCATTTTTCTGGGGATAATAATCCCTCAAAAAAAATAATAATTAGGTCATTCAATGCACAACTGTTCGGGACGCTGCTGTGCACAATTAGCTACTGCATTTTGTCCACAAAATATATAGAATCAATCCACTTTACAGTATATTCTATGAAGCGTTTTGAGATGTCTCAACGACATGATAAGGCGCTATATCAAATTAAGGACCATTATTATTATTATTGTGATTTTTATTATAATATACCACTCGGGATTGTGAGATCAAAGAACCTGATGTGGATCTGAACCCACAGCCGGCTTGGGTCAGGATATGGAGCCAGGGGCCCTCTCTCTCGGGGTAGACGTCCTGATCTTGTTTCATGTTACAGCTTTTTATATAAAATCAATAGTGATAAAAGTCAGGATAATGGAGCCATTAAAGCGTGTGGGGCAGATGGATAGCTTCCTAATCCAGACCTAACCCTGTTATAATGTGAATTAAGACATTCACTTCTCAAATTCAGAGTCCCGCACACTCAGTGTCCCCGCCTGATAGGACGTGGCTGTGAGCAGAGAGCTCGAGGGGCTGAATGGCCTCCTCCTGATTCTATGTTTCTATGTATTGTGAGGTTGGATGTAAGAGTCACTATTCATTGATGGAAATTTGACATCTACCCCATTTCGCCATCTCCCTCATTGCCCCGTCTCCCCCATTGCCCCACCTCCCCCATTGCGACGTCTCACCCATTGCCCCATCTCCCCCATTGCCCTGTCTCCCCCATTGCCCTGTCTCCCCCATTGCCCGTCACCCCCATTGCCCCATCTCCCCCATTGCCCTGTCTCCCCGCTGCCCTGCAGTTGCCCCATGTCGCTGGGTCGAGAGGATTTCAGGGTGTCTCTGCTGTCCGTTGAGCTGTGTTGCTGGTGGAGTGATTTGTTGAACATCACAAACACCACAAGAATTATGTAAACACCACTTGATAAAAAGTTTTATTGCCTTTTCGGGCAGTGTGATACATTGCTCCAACACGCGTGCTTGGCGTGAGCAGATCAGACATGCTTCACTCGGCTATAAATGTAATTAACTGGGATAATTACACACTGGATTGATGGTTGTTGGGGGAGATTTTCAGCTCGGGCACTTTCTAAGTAAATCAAATTTGTGAAATTCTAATGATGGTTCTGTTCCCAAAGCACCAATCATCTGACGTCTAATACTTCCTCCAAAATAATAATAATTTGGTCCCTCAATCCACAACTGTTTGTGGGATACTGCTAGGTGCAATTGGCTGCTGCATTATCCCCACAATATACAGTATTTACACTTTACGATATATTCAGTGAAGCACTTTGAGACATCTCAATGACATGATAAGGAGCTATATCAAATGCAAGGATTATTATTATCCTGTACACAAAGGGCTCCCTGGCATGTACCTTCCCTCTTTCACTGCCAGTTACTCAGCCACAATTCCTGCTTTTCCGCAGATCGGAATCCTCCCTCACCTCTCGCTCTGTGAGAGGAGATCCACCCAGTGATATGCTCTCACACAGGGACTACAGCACAGGCAGCAGGAAGCCGTCTGCTCTCAGTCTGCTAAATGAGCTCCACAGGCTGCTCTGTAAATACTTACGTTTGTCAGGATACTTAATACATTGTGCTCACAAATAAAATAAATCCAACGCTCTAATTATTCTCTACCCGAGATCTGTCACCCTCAGTCAAGTCTTTGTTTTGACGTGCTGAACAGCAGAGAAGTCACTGGAGGTGAACAGATTCCTGATGTGCTGTCATTTCCCCGGCTTCAGTGATTGGCACGCCAGACATTCCTGCTGATCATTCCCGCTCCCTTTTCACAAGCCAGCAAATGCCAGGCTCCACTGGCTACCCACTACACACACACTAAACTGTACCCCCATCACCCCAGTCCTCACCAAGCTCCACCGGCTCCCTATCCCAGAATGGATCAAACTCATTTACAAATAGCTTCACTTTCCTACCAGTTCCCAGGCAGGGCGAAACCTTAGGCAAGTTTCCTTACTCCAGGACTGTTTGTGAGACACTGCTGTGAGTAATAGGCTGCAGCGTTTCACCCACAACTCCAATCTGAATGTAAAGCTGTACACTCGCTTCAGTTTGCAGGGAGTTCAGTGCAGGAGCTGGGGGAGAAGTCAAGGGATTTTTTTTGCTCAGCCGGGTGTCTGGCACATACAGAAACTCATCACCTCCAAACCAAGCTGAGAATTCCACACATCCCACCTACACATGGAAATCCCAGAGATACATTGTTGGAATGGGATGCACTCTCTCTCTCTCCCTCTCTCACTCTCTGTTTAGCTAATTCAGGAGAGTATAAGGCACAGGTTGCCAAGAGTCAAGGCTTAGGGGAGCCCAGAATGTGTGATGGGGTAACTGCTGGAGTCTAACCAGCTAAACCCACATAACTTGGCCATTGATGTCGCTGTCTGGCAAGCTTTCCCGCTGCTTGTCCAGCTAGGATCACCCTAGGGCTTAGGGCTTTGGTTGCAGGGTAACAGGAGCTGAGGGGGATGACTCCCTGTCCCCAGTGACTGCTTTGCCCTTCCAGGTCCTACTGGTGAGGTGGAGGGAGAGATAGCTGGTGGCTGGGTGTTGGAAAATAAAATCAGCCAAATCTGCAAGGAAATAACGCTAATTCCTCTAACCAGATATCAGACTGTTTTATTATAATTTGTTCGTTATTCCCCAATATCCCGATGGGTCAGACCAAAGGCCGGTACAATCAACAGATCTTATAACAGAATAACACCACTAAAGATATTTCAAGTTCAAGAGTTCAACACTGTGTCTTTCCAGCACACAAGCTTGATTCTTCATGCTTTCAGTCTTCTTGCTTACAGCTTTCAATCTTCCATCTGATATCCTCAGTCTTAGTGTTTCCAGCTCTTAGTCTTCCATCTCCGTAGCCTTGTCTCCGCAGCCCAGGATGGCCCCATCTCCCGTATCCTTGTCTCCGCGACCCGGGACGGCTCCATCTCCCATATCCTTGTCTCCGCAGCCCGGGACGGTCCATCTCCCGTATCCTTGTCTCCGCGACCCGGGATGGCTCCATCTCCCGTATCCTTGTCTCCGCGACCCGGGACGGCCCCGTACACAAAGTTATCGGAACTCTTATACCAATATTCATCCAATCATGGTGTGGATATTAGATCACCCGGTCGAAATCATGCTGGGTTCACGTGAACACCTCATGGGGTGTACGTGCCTCACACACACAAACACACTGTCCTTGAGACAGTCCGTTATCTCGTGTACGTGCAGGGAGTTTCAGTCCAGCTGCCCACAACACACTTAACTTAAAAGTTAACCCGTTCGCAACATCTATTATGATTCTAACATTATACAAAAAGTGTAAATTCTAACATGGGGTACGAGTGGACAGTGGACAGAGAGTGAGTGGGAGCTGCAGGTGGTGACGGTGGAGCTCAGTGAGTGAGTGAATAAGCATCAGGTCTGCAATCGCAGCAGAAGCCATGTTACAGCTCTCGCCTCCAAACCTTTCAACCCTCACAATGTGGCTGCTTTTTTGGGTTTGAGACGAGCTTTTTAAAATACTGTTCAGATACTACTTAAATGTGGCATCATTATCCTCTGGCCTGCGTGTGAGATACAGACTGAGCTGTGGGGTATAGTCAGGATTCTGCTTTTAGTGCTCAGTACAAACAGCGTTAACTGCTCACAGCTTCAGAGGAAATCAGGGTGTCAGCTGGTCAGAGTGAGGCTCAGGCCAGGCACCGCTTCATATAAACTTTCACTAAAGTGAACTTGGCCCAAACTCAACTCTATTTCCACCTGCAACATGTCAATCTGTACACAGCCCCGACAACACTGTCAGCCTCAGCCAGTGCCTCCTGTTAGAGCGGGTGTATAAGTGAGCGAGTGTGTAACTGTGAGTGGACCTGAGTGAGTGTGTAAGTGTGCGAGTGAGTGTGTAAGTGTGAACGGACACGAGTGATTGTGTAAGTGATGGAGTGTACGTGAGTGTGTCCGTTAATTGCTGCAAAAAAGGGATCTGAAATGGTTAACAAAAACAGAAGTCGCTGGGAACACTCAGCAGGTCAGGCAACGTCTATGGAGAGAGGAAAGTGAGGCAATGTTTCGGGTCCACGACCCTTCTTCAGTGGACCCTTCTGAAGGCTTTTAAGGACTAACAGAGAGGGGGAGGCAAGGAAGACAAAGGAGAAATTGGGGTAGAGGACAGGGGATGATGGGTTAAAGTGTTGTTAATGATGCAAAACAAAGGGGGGAATTGCAACAAAACAGGGCCGACCAGAGAGAGAAAAGGTGTCTGGGACCCAGGTGATGTGGTAATGATCACAGGGGGTGGGGGGGAGAAGGTGAGTTGTTATGGTCTGAAATTGTTGAAATGGAAGGTGGGGGAACTGAAATTTTAAAATTTGAGACAGTTAGTCAGTTTGCTGGTGTGTGTGTGTGTGGGTTTGCCTGTTCCTGGCATGTGTGGTTTGCCTGTTACTGGTGTGTGTGGGTTTGCCTGTTGCTGGTGTGTGTGGGTTTGCCTGTTGCTGGTGTGTGTGGGTTTGCCTGTTGCTGGTGTGTGTGGGTTTGCCTGTTGCTGGGGTGTGGGTTTGCCTGTTGCTGGTGTGTGTGGGTTTGCCTGTTGCTGGGGTGTGGGTTTGCCTGTTGCTGGCGTGTGGGTTTGCCTGTTGCTGGGGTGTGTGGGTTTGCCTGTTGCTGGTGTGTGTGGGTTTGCCTGTTGCTGGGGTGTGGGTTTGCCTGTTGCTGGCGTGTGGGTTTGCCTGTTGCTGGCTTGTGGGTTTGCCTGTTGCTGGTGTGTGTGGGTTTGCCTGTTGCTGGCGTGTGGGTTTGCCTGTTGCTGGCGTGTGGGTTTGCCTGTTGCTGGCGTGTGGGTTTGCCTGTTGCTGGGGTGTGAAGCTTGTGAAGCACAGGAATGAGATATGATCAACTACTACAACAACAACAAGATTACATTTGTATAGCGCCTTTCACGTCGGGAGGATTTCCCAAGGAGCTGGAAGGTATTTCAGACCTAAGCTGGGGTCAGGGGGGGAGGGGAGAGGAAGGGGGTGGCCGGTGGCATGGTCGAAGAGGAGGGTCTTGAAGGAGGATAAGGAGGGTGCGAGGCAGTGACTGGGGGATGGAATTTCAGAGGTTGGGGGCAGAGTGGCTGAAGGCTCTCCCACCAATGGTGGGGCGGGTGGGTCGGGGGACGTGGAACAGGCCAGAGCCGGCTGAGCGGAGGGAACGGGTGGGCTGTTAGGGGGTTAGGAGATCACAGAGGTAGGGTGGGGTCAGGCTATGGAGGACTTTGTATGTGAGGACCAGAATCTTGAACTGGATCCTCTGAAGGATAGAGAGCCAATGGAGTCGGGTGAGATTAGAGGGGATGGGGTCACGGAGTTTGGTGCGGGAGAGGACACGGATCCAGAGTTCTGGATTATCTGCAGCTGTGGAGGGAGGAGTTGGGAAGGCATTTGCACAGTGGAGCCTGGAGGTGATGAAGGCATGAACAAGAGTTTCAGCGTCTGAGGGGTGAGGTGGTGGCGGAGTCGGGTGATGTTACGGAGGTGAGGGATGGCAGAGCAGGTCATGGCTTGAATGTGGGCGAGAAAAGACAGTTGAGAGTCGAACAAGACCCCAGGTTCCTGACTGGCGGTGAGTTGTAGTGTGCAACCATGGAGGTTGATGCTGCCGGAGCCTGAGGTGCTGAGGCGCTGGTGCGAGCCACTCAGGAGGGCCTCAGTCTTGTTCACATTCAACTGTAGGAAACTAATGGGAGATGCAACTACACAACACTGACCGAAGGAAACGGTGCTGCCCAGTGCCAGCACCAATCTCTGCCAACGCCCGTCCCCGCACACCGGCCCCGCACACCAGCTCTGTTTCCCTATTAAACCAGCAGTCAATAGAATGGAAGGCGTTTTATACATTATTAATATTTCTGTGTATCATGGTTAGCCGGCATTAGCATTTCCTGCTGTTGTATACGGCCCACGGTTATGGCAAATCATGATTCATTCCTTCATTAAAATAGCTTCACACGGGAGAGCTCGACTGGGTGATGCGTTAACAAAAGTTCCAGCGCCGATAAATCACTGAGGCCAGATCAGCACAACAGCTGCTGCTGATCACAGCACATGGCGCTGATCAACACGGCCTCCTGCTCTCCACGGCCGTCTTACCTCATCTTCTACCTCTTACTTTGTCGTTGTCTCAGTCTCTCCCTGATTCACACCCTCCCTCCCTGGGGTCTTTAGCTCCGCCCCCCTGCTGGGGTCTTTAGCTCCACCCCCTCCTCCTGGGTTTTTTAGCTCCGCCCCCTCCTGCTGGGGTCTTTAGCTCCGCCCTCTCCTGCTGGGGTCTTTAGCTCCGCCCTCTCCCACTGGGGGGGCTTTAGCTCCACCCACTCCTGCTGGGGGGCTTTAGCTCTGCCCCTACAGGTGGGGTCTTTAGCCCCGCCCCTTCTGCTGGGAGTGTGCGGGGGAGTCTACCACTCGGAGGCTGTGGTTTCCAGCATCTCTCTGGCTTCTGGTCCCCACCACAAGGCAGTGATGCAATTGTGGGCTTCAAAGGGCCCGACCGGCCCCGGGCGGTTACCCCCTGTTAGATAACAGTTATATATGAGATTATTGCAGAGCTGAAACAAGCCGCCATTTCGCCTCCTCACGGTCTCCATCCATGTTACGGAAGGTGTGGCACCGAACATGGAGATGGATCATTATCTGCCATGAAAATAATGGTGTTCACACATACCACACACTCACATACACATACCACACACTCTCACACACACACACTCATACCTGATCCACTGGACATCTAAACACAGTTTGTACTGACTACGATTAAGTATTTCTAAATACAATGATCAGGCTGTCGGGTGGGGGCTGTCGGGTGGGGGCTGTGGGGTTGGGGCTATGGGGCTGTGGGGTGGGAACGCAGAGAGATGGGAGACTGGAGGTGGAGCGGAGGGAGAGCCAGGTAGGGATTTGCTAAGCAGGCGCTGGCTCAGGATCAGGATTAAAATAACTGAATAAAAAGCTTATCAGCCAGAATGTTTGAGCCGCCTTGATTTATTCAAACGCTCATTTTCTTCCCAGGGATAAACAGCACTTTACTGGCACAGCCACGCGTCCGTCCGACCTCACTGCACATTTCAGCCGCTCCAGCTAAGTGCTTTGACATTTAATACCTGTTATTTCAACTGACATTCCCCTCATTATTGGATTACATGCTCTGCCTGTGATTGGTGAGGCCAGGAGCTCACTAACAGGGCCTCTGTGTACTGTGTTGTTTGAGTTTATAATAACAATTTTTTGCATTTGATACAGCGTCTTTTCACGTCTTCTAAACGTCTCAAAGCTCTTCACAGAATATACTGTAAAGTGAATTGACTGTATATTTGTGGGCAAAACGCGGCAGCCAATTGTGCACAGCAGTGTCCCACAAACAGCTGTGGGTTGAGTGACCAAATTATTATTTTTTATATATATTTTTTTGAAGGGATTATTACCCCTGGAAAGCGATCTGCCAATCCACAAACAAATGGGTTCCTATTTACTGCTACGTAAAGAGAGGCGTGTGGAGTAAAGAACTTGCCCAACATTTCACCTTGCCCAGGAATCAAACCCAGGTCCTCTCGCTTGCGAGGCGAGTGCTCTAACCACTAAACTACAGGATGCCACAAATAACTGTCATTTCAACCGACTTTTCCCCATTATTGGATTACACGCCTCGTGCATTGGGAATGGCGAGGGCCAGAGGTTCATTCATTGTGCGCTACATGGTTTAAGTTTCACAGAGAGTTTCTCACACGAGCAATTTAAAAAGCCAAGAGCAATAATTGCAGATTCCTCTGCCTGGCGGACACACAAAGGCAGTGTCCCTGACAAAACAGTTTGCATCACACATCTTACAAGGCGGCTGGCGATGGGCTGTTGATTATACGGTTCCCGCGATGACAACTATTTTCTGGGCTCAACAAAAGGGAGAAGTGAGCTCACCTCCTCACTGAGTCCAGAATTAGTCAGACTGTGCAAACCCATTGCAAGCTTTAAGCAATTGAAGTGACAGAAATGGCTTTCTGAATGAAGGTTTAAAAGCCTTTGTAAGCTATTTAAATGAGTCAGCTTTATACAGCTCATATGACTGATAAAGTCTCCGTCCACTGCGTGTTTGATAACACTCTGCATTTGCTCCATCAGCGCATCCCCCTGTGTGTTTCTCTAGAAACCTCAGGCCTGGGATCAGCTAAACAGGATAAGGCTCTCAGTGGCTACTATTTTTACGTCGTTGCCAAAGATTGCTCCAGACTGATTTCCCCTGAAATACCTTAGGCTTTCATTCTATCAGCAACAAAGTGAAATGCAGAAAGGAAAAGTGGGAAATGCCCCTGAATAATAGCAATAATTAATAATTATAATTATTATATTGCCTCATCACATTGGTGAATCATCTCAACACCTTTCATAGGATTTAACATAAAGTGGAGTGACTGTGTGTTTTGTAGGCGAACCTAGCAGTTAATTTGAACACAGTAAATGTCATACAACATTGCCGTGAAATGAACAACCATTTTATGCTGGCCAAGACACCAGGAGAGAGAGAAAAACTCCATTCTCTCTCCTCTTGTCCTGGGAACAGTAATGTACACCTGACCAGGCCGACTGACCCTCAGGTTAAAACACCTCCGCCAGCACAGTGCTGCCCAGTCCTGTGCTAGAGTGTCAGCCTGGCCGGTCAGCCAGTGCGTATCTCAACATGAAGCGTTCTCCGGGCAGAAGTAGTGAATCCTGACGTGGGAGAGGTCTCACACACAGCCACCAGCCCCCCCACCACTCGCCTCCCCCCATTCCTCACTGTGATCCGCACATGCCTGCCTCACGCCTGTGTCACACACTGACATCATCTCACACAAGGAATAGCAGCCGGTGTGGAGGTCGGAGGGTCCAAACACGTGTCTGTCCCGCAGCACCGCGTGTGTGGCATGTCCACATGTGACAGCCGTGGGTGACTTTGTGGGTTAATTTTACATGCTCGTTTATAATGGCGTTTTACGAGAGATGTAACTAACAAACAGCGTGGAAGCATCAATGAATCTTGCCTTGAAAACTATTTTTGTCAGTCAACACCGCTCCCTGGCAGCCGCAAATCTAATAAATATTTCCAGGCCTATAAACCAGCCAGCGACGGGCGTGTGGAGCTGCATTCTAAACCCCTTCTCCTCTCAGAGAACTGCATTCCAAGCAATATCACCCCGGAGACTGGAAATGAAACCATATTTACAGAAGTCAGGACATATGCTGCTACTGACGGCATTATTACAATAATATGTGAGTAAAAAAAACTTCAAATTGCGTGTGTGTTGGGGAAACAGTGGCAGATTGAAAGCTGCGGAGTCTTTATGTGCTGTGCTATTGAGCAGAGATCTGGGCTCACATCTGCCACTTCCCACAATTACCAGACAATCACTGGGGAAGCACTGAACGCAGAGAATAATCCTTTCAGTCAGCCATCGCTACACCATCAAAATGTCTCCAAGCTGCACAGCCAAGCTGAACAACTAACACAACAGGACAGAACTTATTATAACAGAAGTGGCTGGGAACAGGCAGCATCTATGGAGAGAGGAAAGTGAGTTAACATTTCAGGTCGATGACTAAAGGTCAATTTCCTCTCTCCATAGATGCTGCTTGACCTGCTGTGAGTTCCCAGCAACTTTTCGTCATCACTTTGAGATGTTAAGACACTATATTAAATACAAGATTATTATTTATTATTATTATAATAATCAAAGCCATCAACATCCCACAAAAATGGCTAATTCAGGAGGGTTTTTGTGCTGGGTTTGGATGAGGCACAAATATTGACCAGGAGAAACCCCAATGCTCTGCTAAATTGCGTTGCAGAATCTTCCCACTAAATACAGACACATAGACAGACACGCTTACAGACAGAAAGACAGACATACACACAGATAGACACACAGTCACATACAGACACACCCAGACAGACAGACACACAGAGACAAACAGACGGACAGACATTAGCTTGGTTTTATCCTCACCACTTGGGAGTCCTGTAGCTCAGTGGTTAGAGCACTCGCCTCGCAAGCGAGAGACCTGGGTTTGATTTGTGGCAGGGCAAAAAGTGGGGCAAGTTTCCTTACACACCTCACACTCCTCTGTTTACCAAGCAGTAAATGGGAACCCGGTTGTTGTTTGATTGGTGGATCGCTTTTCGGGGGTAATAATCCCTAAAAAAACAATAATAATTTGGTCACTCAATTTTCACTTATTAAGAGTGTTAGACATGTTTCAAGGATTCTTTCTTTCTATTTCAAAATTGAATTTAGAATCATACTGTGATCCTGTGATTCTGTGATCTTGGTTGGTGCAGTCCTGTAGCTCAGTGGTTAGAACACTCGCCTTGCAAGTGAGATACCTGGGTTTGATTCCCGGCAGAGGGCAAAACCTTGGGCAAGATTCCTTACTCCACACACACGCCTGATAATAATCCCTCAAGAAAAAAACCCAGTAATAAATTGGTTATTTCAATCCACGACTGTCTGGGGGCGCTGCTGTGTGCAATTGGATGCTGCGTTTCGCCCACAAATATACGGTCGATTCACTTTACAGTGATTCCTGTGAAGCGCTTTGAGACGTCTCAAAGACGTGATAAGGCGCTGTAACAAATGCCAGGATTATTATTGTTATCACACGTGCAGGCTGTTGGGCCCCTTGTGATGATGCAGTGCTCCCCCAGAGACTCCTCCCTGTTAAATGGCGCTGAAAGGCTGAATGGGTGGGTAGGAAACAGTGGTTAGTTAGCAATAAGAGGCAGCTTAATGAAATGGAAGTTGTAACAAAGCGCGAGTAACTGCACCCAGTAGGAAGGACTGGTTGCAACGGAGAGTTTAAACGGCTGCTGTCACGGTCGCAGGAGTCTCCTGACAGCTTGTGAGATTGGGGCAGTTAACATTCTGTTTTCCCAAATAATTCACTGCAGAAAATCAATGGTACTCAGCCTGTCCAGCGGCCATTAAACTGAGGAGCGGCTCAGAGCGGCAGCTAAATCATACAGAGATACATAGCGGCAGCTAAAACCATACAGCAAACACCACAGCCCTGAGACCTGCTTTCCGTTTAACCGCATTTGCCCAAATATTCACAGGGGAAAAATATCTGAACCACAGCCACAAAACCATACAACAGCAACAGAGAAGCCACTTGCAAAATGCCCATCTTTCAGCCACTGAACTCACTGCATCATAACAACAACAACTTGGATTTATATAGCGCCCTCCACACCGGACGGTGCCTCAGAGTTACTGGGGAAAGTCGTGAAGTAATAATAATAACAATCCTTGCATTTGATACAGCGCTTTATCACGTTGTTGAGTCTCAGTGACTTTGTATTTTTATGGGCGGTAACGCATCCTTTGAGAGTGTTTATTATCGAACTCTTTTATGAATCAATCAAACTCATAAAGAAGCGAGTGCCTTTCACAAAACACACAGTCACTACACTTTACAGTATATTCTGTAAAGCACTTTGCGACGTCTCGAAGACATGATAAGGTGCGGTATCAAATGCGAGGATTATTATTATCATTATCAGAAAGATTTCTTTATTAAATTTCCGCAGCATTGACTGTTTGCGAGGTTGACTCCTATTGAAGTGCTTTGCTCCCAGGTTACTATCTCGTCACTGTACATATCTCCATCTACATTTTTATGTGTTAATTAATTAAATATGTTACTTTAGACTTTACAACGTTCCCTCCAAGAATGGATTTTCTCCTGACAAACGCAGCGTAATGGAAATTACCCGACAAGTACAGATTACCATTTAGATGGAAAACAAAGTGGATTCAGCTGATGCATCACTTTCTCCAGATGGCGTCTCATAAACCCTCACCTCACAGACCGGAGCGGGTACTGAAGGGCTTATGGAATTAACATACAACACGGGACGTACTGCAGAGAGAAAGGTGATACCCTTTGTACTACATACTTGACAACAACAACAACTTACATTTATGTAGCGCTCTTCATTCCCCCCACGGCATCTCACAGGCCATTAGCTGGAGTGTTAGTGTGGTTCAATGACAGATAATAACAATAATAATTTTTGCATTTGATATAACTCCTTAACACGTCTTTGAGACATCTCAAAGCGCTTCACAGAGTATACTGTAAAGTGTAGTGACTGTATATTGTGTGGGTGAAACGTGGCAGCCAATTGAGCACAGCAGTGTCCCACAAACAGTTGTGGATTGAGTGACCAAGTTATTATTATTATTGTTATTTTTGTTTGAAGGGATTATTACCTCCAGAAAGCGATCTGCCAATCGACTAACACCTGGGATCCTACTTACTGCTAGATAAACAGAGGCGTGTGTGGAGTGAGGAAACTTGCCCAATGTTTCACCCCACTCGGGAATCGAACCCAGGTCCTCTCGCTTGCAAGGTGAATGCTCTAAACACTGAGCTACAGGACAATCCTTGCATTTGATGTAGCGTATTATCACATCGTTGAGATGTCTCTGTATTTTGTGCGCGAAACGTGCGTATTTTGTGGGCGACTGTGTATCGAGCTGAACGTGGGGTGACTGAATCAGAGAACTGCCTGATACTGCATCAGGGCAGTAGTTGTAAAGACAAATAAGATGTTGGTGTGTAAGTGGATCCATGGAACAAGAGCCGGAGAAACACAGAGACCGAAAGCTCAGTGAGTCCCAGGCCACTGCTCCGCTTAGTCACGCAATCCCATCCTCCCTGGCTGGTTTGACCGCGAAACATGCGTTAAATTTGTCAGTTGATAACAGTGGGTAGGAGGCCCACAGGGCGCCATCACACATTGAACATAAGGAGTAACTTCATTGTGGCTCGAATCGAGCCCCGGAGGCCTGAGTGGCCCTTTCTCCCTCTCACAGCCCGCTGACAAGACTGAGTGATGATGTTTAACTGCACAATGCTCAACAGGGCCCATTACTCCCCTCTCCCCAACCCCCCGCACACACACACAGGAAACGCGGAGAAAACCCTCCTGAACCAATGCCACACAGCCAGAGCCTGGCACCTGCAGCCTAATGACCTTCACACCACACGCAGCTCAGTGACCCTCACACGCAGCTCAGTGACCCTCACACGCAGCTCAGTGCCAGAGGGTGGGGTAATCAGACACAGATTTAAGATAATTGGCAAAAGCAGCAGAGGGGAGACAAGGAAACATTTTTTTTTATCCAGCGAGCTCTTAGTCTGAAATTCACTGCCTGAAAGGGTGGAAACACATTCAATAATAACCTTCAAAAGGGAATTGGATATGTACTTGAAAGGAATAATGTACAGGACTATGAGGAAAGAGCAGGGGTTGGGACTGACAATGAAACTTGACGACAACAACAACTTGCATTTTACACAGAATCCCTCACACAGGGCAGCGTCTCGGAGCGCTTAAAGGTGACGGAATCTGATCTGAGCCGAGGGGAGCAGGAGGTGACCGTGAGGACGGTCAAAGAGGAAGGTCTTCAGTCGTGATCTAAAGGAGGGGGAGGAAGGGGCAAGGTGGAGGGTTTGAAGGAGAGCATTCCAATCACTGCCAGGCTTCATATAATAATAATAATAATCCTTGAATTTGATATAGCGCTTTTCACGTCGGGAGGACGTCCCAAAGCGCTTCACAGAACACACTGTAAAGTGAATTGACTGTATATTTGTGGGCGAACGCGGCAGCCAATTGCGCACAGCAATGTCCCACAAACAGTCGCAGATGGAAATAACCAATTTATTATTGTTTTGTTTTGGAGGGATTATTATTAGGCTCTGTGTGGAGTAAGGAAACTTGCCCAAGGTTTCGCCCTCTGCCTGGAATTGAATTCAGGTCTCTCACTTGCAAAGCGAGTGCTCTAACCACTGAGCTACAGGACTCCAGTGAAGGACGAAGGGGAGTGATTACGAAGCAGTAATCTAATCGAGGAGTTCAGATGACCTCGTAAACTACAAGAACAAAGTACAAGTGGTTTAGAATATCATTTCAGCCACTCTCAGAAACCGGAGATTGAAATCACTGCCAATACCTGGATTGCAATCTGCCTGTTCAGGGTCGATGTTAAGGATCCCATCGTCCCACTCGAAAAGAGAAGCAACGAGAAGTCTCTCCCGCTGTCCTGGCCAACAATCCCCCCCAAAAAAATCAGTCATTCCCTTTGGGGCTGTTTTACTGGGTACAAATTGGTGGTCATGTTCACTCACCAAACACACTCCACTTGGCAGTAAATCGTGTGAAGCAATTTAAGAAACGCTCTTGTCAACCTGCGCCTAATACTGTCTGGAATTAGGTAAGCAGGATACATCCCTCCAGGGAGACAGACAGCATTCTATTCCAACAATCTGTCTCTGGGATTTCTATGTGTGGGTGGGATGTGGGGAATTTTCAGTTGGGTTTGTAGACTCTTAAGCAACGGTGATGGGTTTCCATGTGTGTCAGACACTCGGCTGGGCAAAAAAATGATTGTTACTTTCACAGGTGTTTCCTGGGTGTCGGGTGGTTTTCGCTGCTGGACAACCCCAGTCAGCGGGAGTCAGACTGCTGCCGGAGACACTGATATAATAAACAACAAGATTGTCAAGGCCTGATCAGCAGTTGGTGACCAGGAAACAGGGTTGGCTATCGATTGTAACACAATCACAGGCAGATGGTGCCTGAGGCACTGCAAGAGGGTAACCTTATTAGAAGATTTCAGTCGCAGAATCTCAGAAAATTGGCATTTGTGTATTCACCAGGAAACAATTTACAGCATGGAACCCGGGGAACAGGGATAATAATAATAATGATGACAATAATAATAATGACAATAATAATAATATTCCTTGCATTTGATATAGCGCCTTATCACGTCATTGAGTCGTCTCAAAGCGCTTCACAGAATACACTGTAAAGTGAATTCATTGTATATTTTGTGGGCAAAACATGGCAGTCAATTGTGCACAGCAGCGTCCACAAACAGTCGTGGATTGAGTGGCCAAATTATTTGTAAATTTTACATTTTTTTAAAGGGATTTGAAGGTTGGGAGCTGGGGGTGGAAGCAGTGGGGGCTGGGGCTTAGGAGTTGGGGGTGGAGGCAGTGGGGGTTTGGAGCTGGGGACCAGGATTGGAGGGTGGGTGAGGGCTTGGGGTTGGGGCTGGAGGCTGGCGTTGACCAGGCTGACATGGCTGCTTGTTGGCAGTCGAGACTCGCTGTAGACTGTACCTGGGGGTTAAGCAGCCCCCGAGCTGCCATCTGCTGACTGAAACACGGCAGGTGACACCGTCAGATGGACAGGACGAGCCTGAAGCAGCGACTCTGCCAACACAGCCTGAGGTGAGAGTGTCTATAAACAGCAGAGCACAGATTGCTGGTCCCTCTCACAGGCAGCCCCAGTCAGAGCCAAGGCACAGAGGCAAAGGTACGGGGCTGGATGGCTCTTTCACTTACTTCCCTTCGAGGGAAATTTAAACACACATTTTAGCACGAAAGGCAACATACTGCAGACGCTGGAAATCTGAAATAGAAACAGGAGTGGCTGGGAACACTCAGCAGGTCAGGCAGCATCTATGGAGAGAGGAAAGTGGTTTAACGTTTCAGGTCGATGACCAAAAGTAATTTTTTTCTCTCCATAGATGCTGCCTGACCTGCTGGGTGTTCCCAGCGACCCCTGTTTTTATCTCAGAGCAGAATTCTGACTCAACAGAAAATACCGGCCTTTACAGAGTGAAGGTGAGGGGTAACCTCTCTCTCCAGTTACACAATCCACTAACACACACCGGGTAATAAAAGGTCAAAGCCTTACGCACAGCACACAGGGAGGCAGCAAACCAACCAGAACCTCTTGCTAAAAAAACAAAGGTGATGGATTGCTGCAGAGAGAGAGGAAGGGAATTCAGTGGGGACTGAATGATTTGCTGGGAAGAGGACAGGTGGGTCGGGGAGGTAAGGAGGTGGGATTTATGGAGGCCTGAAGCTCAGTGGTTAGAGCACTCACCTCTCAAGCAAGAGGATCCAAGTTCGATTCTTGGGCAGGGCAAAACCTTAGGCAAGTTTCCTTACTCCATATACCTCTGTTTACCCAGTAGCAAATAAGAACTTAGTTGTTAGTCGACTGGCGGATTGCTTTTCGGGGATAATAATCCCTTCAATTTTGAAAAAAAAAAATGATTTGGTCAATCAATCCACAATTGGCTGCTATATTTTGCAGTATATTCTGTGAAGCGCTTTGAGACGCTTCAACGACTTGATAAGGCACTATATCAAATGCAAGGATTATTACTATTGTTATTGACATCCTCTTTTGTCCTGTTCCCACCCACTAGATTCACACCTGTGAGTGCTAACAGTCACATCAGTTCAGTCCACAACAACAGCAACTTGGGTTTATTATAGACAAATGTAATTGGGGCACGAATCAATATTAGAAATCCCTGTAACTATGGCAGGCCTTGAAAGACCCATTAGAATAGGAGCTTGGAGGGGGAGCAATCCATTTAAACTGGATAATCTTCTATATGATTGGCCAGAGATGAAAAAGAAAGGCTGTGAGATTTATGCTTTCATCATCCATAACTGTAAGAAGGAGAGCTCTCAATTCACAGCGTGCTGGAGGGCAGCCCGTAAAAACATTATAAATTATCATCAGCTCCAGACTCCGCTGTAACTTACAGCACAATGTACACACCACGTCAGACTCTCATTGGCTGAGGCTCAGCAAATGATTCATATAACCTTGTACACAGCTGAGAGCCAGACACGGAGGCCTGAATAATAATAATATTCCTTGCATTTGATATTGTGTCTGATCATGTTGCTGAGGTGTCGCAAAGCGCTTCAAAGGATATACTGTAGAGGGTTGTGACTGTATTATCCCCAGAAATCGATCCGCCAATCAACTGACACCCAGGTCCTACTTACGGCTGGAGCCAGACACCGAGGCCTAAAAACAGATACATGAAAAGAGATTAAAGGGAAGATTAGGATCAAAAGACTTTACGCGTTTGGCCCAATAAAATATAAACTATGAGCGTCCAAACTCTGCTTTATTCCCTGAAGGAAGGGAAACTGGTGGCTCAGCAGTCAGCCAGAACAGAACGACTGTGACACGGCAGGTGGGCGAGACACTGGCCAGGAGAAGGAGCAAGAGGAACAGGGAGAGCTGGCAACTCGCCCAATAATGGTCAGGAACATAAGATGAGTTAAAAATATTGCAGATTTGATGGTGGTTTAATTATATATGAACAAGGCACCAGGGGAGTGAGTTCAGGGCTGTAATTTAATGCAATCGAATCTCAGGGTGTCAACCAGTATTAGATATTCTCCTTGTACTTCAGGATGTCATTCCAACCCCTCGATCAGATAGCAGTCTGCAACTTCCTCCCGGGATATTTTATTCTATATACAAACCATTCAAAGCTCTGCATTCCACTCCAGCCTGTGACTCACTCACATCCCAACAAATAACTCTCAGTCTCTGATCTCCCTCACCAGCTCCTCAGTACATCTCAATCGATAATCACCGTTCAGGCTTTCTCGTGGCCAATTCTTCCTAGATCTTCCAAGGTCCAGAATGGCCCTATCTTGAGACCACGGTCTTCAAATTTATTTACCGAAATGTATTTTGTGGAGTCCGAGTGTAGTAGTTAGCGAGCTCACCTCGCAAGCGAGAGGACCTGTGTTCAATTCCCTTAGGCAAGTTTCCTCACTCCACACACCTTTATTTACCGGTTGTTAGTTGACTGGCAGATCACTTTTCCAGGGGTAATAATCCCTTCAAAAAAAATAATAAGTTGGACACTCAATCTAACTGTTTGTGGGGCACTGCTGTGTGCAATTGTCTGCCGTATTTTGCCCATCAATTCATTTTACGGTATAGTCTGTGAAGCGTTTTGAGATGTCTGAACGAGGTGCTACACCAAATGCAGAGATTATTAATAACATAAGGCTAAAATTGATAATTTTCCGAGCCTGTGGCAGCCCCCACCCACCCGTCAACTCCCCAGTCTACGTTCTCTCAAAGGGTCAACAGTGAGAGCCAGGTCCTTCCTCCTCCATTAATGATCAGACATTGACTCAACGTGGCTAATCTCCTCTAACCCTGTTGGCTTTTTCCTCCATGATCATTAATCTCTTGTGAAAATAGCTGCTCTATTCAACCCAGTGTATCACTAAAATTACACACAGCCACAATTACAGGACTATAAAGAAGTACTTTGGCATTGTACTCATTCAGTGTGAGATGAACGGCGGAGCTGTTGTTTTATAGTAAATAGCCCATTAGTGTAGATCTGGTAATGAAACCATCCATCACTGGGAGTAGAGAGGGCCTGATCACCACTGCTGGAGCCCAGCGCTTAACACTTGTAATGCAGATTAGGCTGGAGCCCAAGTCCCCCAGTTACTGTGTGGGAGGCACGGTCTCACCTACTCACATTGGAAAGATATTATTAGACTTACAGACAGTCAGACTGGCCAAGGCATTGTGATTAGTGTCTGTGAAGAATATCTCAGTTATAAAAGGGTGTTAAAGGCAACAAAAGAGCAAATTATAGAGAATGGCAAATGGCCTGTAAAGCAATGCTTTCACTCCTTCAGCAACAGACTAGTCAGACACACAGACCAAGCAATGGCAAATTGTTTAATGGATTGTTTTTCACAAATAATAATAAATAATAATAATAATTCTTGCATTTGATATAGCGTTTTTCACATCGGGAGGACGTCCCAAAGCGCTTCACAGAACACACTGTAAAGTGAATTGACTGTATATTTGTGGGCGAACGCGGCAGCCAATTGCGCACAGCAATGTCCCACAAACAGTCGTGGATTGAAAATGACCAATTTATTATTGTTGTTGGTTTTGGAGGGATTATTATTAGGCTCTGTGTGGAGTAAGGAAACTTGCCCAAGGTTTGGCCCTCTGCCGGGAATTGAACTCAAGTCTCTCACTTGCAAAGCGAGTGCTCTAACCACTGAGCTACAGGACTCCATAAATGGCTTAGGATCTCTACAGGATGTCAGCCGGGCTCAGTCGCTCTCACACTCTCGCTTGTCGGGCATGTTAAGACCTGAGCTCACGATGCAGGTGGATAACCCAATGCATTGGGGAAGCCATGTTAGAGATGCGTCAGCCCGAGGTTCTGGGTTCCTGTTCAGGTGAACATTAAAGACAACAACAACTTGCATTAACACAGCGCCCTTTACTCGGGACAGCGTCTCGGAGCGCTTAATAGTAGAGGAGCCCATGCCGAGCTGGGGTGAGGTGGGAGGTGACCGTAGGTACGGTTGAAGAGGAAGGTCTTCAGTTGGGATCTAAAAGAGGGCAAGGAGGAGGCAAGGCAGAGGGATTGAGGGAGAGTGTTCCAGAGTTTCGGGGCGCAGTGGCTGAAAGCGTAGACTCCGTTAGTGGAGCGGAGGGGACAAGGGATGAGCTAGCCGAGTGAAAACAGCGGGTAGTAGAGTGGGGAGAAAGCAGGTCAGAGAGGTAGGGAGGTGTCGGGGCATGATGGGATTTGTAGACCAGTGAGAGGATCTTGTGACACTATGAGATAAGAGCAGGCGGTGTCTCCCAGACCTATCAGTTTAGTGAACAGTCAAAAGAGGAAATTCCTGACCAGTGACACCCCCCACCCCCCGCCCCGCCCCAGGTCCCTCACCAGCGAAACTCCCAATACCCTCTCTGTCTGTGAAACGTGTGCAATACTGTATGATAAAAGCTCAGTGAAGATACAAACAGGTTAGTGAAGTGATGAAAGCAAACTCTAAATCAGAGACAACAACAACAACAAATGGCATTCACAATGTCTCTCACGCTGGGAGAACGTCCCAATGTGCTGGACAGTCAGGGATTTTTACCCAGCAATGCCCAGGGATGGGGTGGGGGGGCGGATTCTCACAGCGGTGTGAGATTACGGTGCTCGGGGTGAGGGAAGCCCATGTCCCCCTAATATGGCCCTGACTGGGTACCTGCCATTTCCTGGCCTTTAGCTCTGGTTAGTGAAATAGAATGCCGCGATGACAAATCAATGAGCTATTTAAATGGAAACTTAGTGACAATCCCAATGTTACCGCACACCAATTCTTCACCATGTATACAAGACCAATCTGTAAGTGCCCTAAAGGTCTGTATTCAAGTAATGGAATAAGGAGACTGGAACCATTTTTAGTGAGGACCGCGTGGCAGAACATAGCAATCAATTCTGAGCGCTTTGTGTGTGACTGACGGGGTCTGTTCACATAAAGGAGATTAAGTGCAATTGACTGTTAATTAACTTCTGTTTCTGGTGGCAGAAGACATTTCCCTTTGACCTCCATGACGTATAATTAATAAACTTCATTACCTCCTATTTGGAGGGATGATTGATGGGGCTTCTCTGTGCATTACACCCTGTCTCACTGCTGTCAGCACCCGATGACGGACCTGTATGATCGCTGCATTACTGTACAGAATGAGCGCCCTCAGCCCGTGTATAATATAAAATGTGCAGCGTCTGCCTGTCATTATTGCATGCATTATATATACAAACATACAATATGTACAAATACATAATATACTCCCACAAACTACACAGTCACTCCACTAAATAATAATATTAATAATAATAATCCTTGCAGTTGATATAGGGCCTTATCACATCCTTGAGACGTCTCAAAGCGCTTCACTGAATACACTATGAAGTACAGTGACTGGGTATTTTGTGAGCAAAATGCAGCAGCCAATCGCGCACAGCTGCGTCCTACAAACAGCCATGGAGTGGGCGACCAATTTTATTTGGGGGATTGTTGATCAGGACACGGGGAGAGAGATAGAGATAAACTCCCTTCTCTTTTCAAATAGTGCCCTGGGATCTAATGTCCGTCTGAACGGGCAGGTTGATACACTTTACACTTATCCTGTGAAGCACTTTCAGACGTCTCAATAAAACAGCTCGGATTATTATTATTATTAAGATATAGTTTACAGACTCCCCCACTGTGAAGCGCCCAGGGACTCTACCCCACGTGGAAGGTGCTATGTAAATGCAAGTTGTTGTTATTAAAAAGTTTATAAACTACACAGTATATAATACACATATATATATAGTATACAGTATAGTGATAATAATAATCCTCGCATTTGATATAGCGCTTTTCACGTTGGGAGGATGTCCCAAAGCGCTTCACAGAACACACTGTAAAGTGAATTGTCTGTATATTTGTGGGCGAACGCGGCAGCCAATTGCGCACAGCAATGTCCCACAAACAGTCGTAGATTGAAAATGACCGATTTATTATTGTTTTTGGTTTTTTTGGAGGGATTCTTATTAGGCTCTGTGTGGAGTAAGGAAACTTGCCCAAGGTTTGGCCCTCTGCCTGGAATTGAACTCAGGTCTCTCACTTGCAAAGCGAGTGCTTAACCACTGAGCTACAGGACTCCACTCCATAAATAACAATAGAAAGATCTTGCATTGTTCTAAGCTGATGGCCTCAAAGCTATAATAGCTTTTGTTATAATTATTGTAAAGTTTTTATGTAGCCAAACAAGGCTGTGAATTTACACACAGGCACAGACTGGTTGGCCTGTTTCCTTGTGGCTATCACTTGGTGTAACTCTGTGTAATCTTTACCTGAACAGCCGGATGAGATCATTTTAAAGTCACTTTTCCAATCTCTCATCCTCTGAAAATCCTGCACTCCCTGCCCTGCCCTGCACTACACTGACCTGTCAGCCAAGGCTGTGAGTGCAACCCCCCCCCCCCCCCCGATCAAGATGTGGGAGACAACCAGCTGTTGAACTCTGAACATATCTGCCCCCCACCCGCGCCCCCACACTGGCCACCGGCAGTTTCCAAGCTGAATAGTCTCTCCGTTGTCCACACTGATCCCATCCCATTTCCTCTCCCTCACAGCCCGCTCTGTTCTGCTGCTGTAAATTAAACTGCTTCTCTTCAGGGTAATGGGGCTGCTCCGGATTTCGGTTACTGTTAATAATTAATGCTAAATTCTGGAATAAAAGGAATTCACTGGAATGTTCTGACGTCTGGTAATTTTGGAAACTATTGATGTTTTTTTGCTGGTGCAGAGCTGCAGCGAGTATTTCCGTTCAAATCGCAATCCAGAGTTGTGTAGCTCAGTGGTTAGAGCGCTCGCCTCGCAAGCCAGAGGATCTGGGTTTGAGTCCCGGGCGGGGAGAAACCTTCAGCAAGTTTCCTTACTCTACACATTTCTGTTTACCAGCAGTAAGTAGGAACCCGGTTGTTAGTTGATTGGCAGATCACTTTCCAGGGGTAATAATCCCTCACCCCGAAAAATTCATCACTCAATTCACGACTGTTTGTGGGACGCTGCTGTGAGCAATTGGCTGCCACGTTTCGCCCACAAAATACACAGTCAATTCCCTTTACAGTATATCCTGTGAAACGCTTTGAGATGTCTCAACAACGTGATGAGGCACTGTACAAAATGCAAACACTGTTATTATTATAAAGCCCAGAGGTCAGTGATGGCAATTTCAGTCAGTGTGTTTGATATAAAACACACCAAATAATAATGATATAATATATCTCACTCGTTGTTAGGATATAATGGGAAGTGAGTGAGCAAAGTGTTAAACAGCAACATCACCATTTCATGACTAATTAACCAGCAGTTTAATTGTAACAATGATAATTATTTACCTCAATGCTGAAGCCATCTGTTTCCTATTAAACCACTACGTTTTACAATCAAGATTGTGAGCGGGAGAAGAAACACAACTGAGTGTGTGTTTACGGCAGCTCCCGGCTCAGCGGAGGTGATTGCTGGGGTTTCTTTATATTTCCCCCATCTCAACATCCCCTCCCCACAACGGACCAAAAGAAATTTCTATAACCAAAGAGGGCAGAGCTGAGCTGGGGTTTGTAGGCAGCAGGGGTTGGGGGGGGCAGGCAGGGTGAGGGCAAGGGGTTGGGGGGGCAGGCAGGGTGAGGGCAAGGGGTTGTGGGGGGCAGGCGGGGTGAGGGCAAGGGGTTGGGGGGGCAGGCAGGGTGAGGGCAAGGGGTTGGGGGGGCAGGCAGGGTGAGGGCAAGGGGTTGGGGGGGCAGGCAGGGTGAGGGCAAGGGGTTGGGGGGGCAGGCAGGGTGAGGGCAAGGGGTTGGGGGGGCAGGCAGGGTGAGGGCAAGGGGTTGGAGGGGGCAGGCAGGGTGAGGGCAAGGGGTTGGGGGGGGCAGGCAGGGTGAGGGCAAGGGGTGGGGGGCAGGTAGGGTGAGGGCAAGGGGTTGTGGGAGGCAGGCAGGGTGAGGGCAAGGGGTTGTGGGGGCAGGCAGGGTGAGGGCAAGGGGTTGGGGGGGCAAGCAGGGTGAGGGCAAGGGGTTGGGGGGGCAGGTAGGGTGAGGGCAAGGGGTTGGAGGGGGCAGGCAGGGTGAGGGCAAGGGATGAGGGCAGGGGGTAGGGCAGGGGGTTAGAGCGTGACCAAAGGCGCGATCGAAGAGGGGACCAGGCAGAGGGGCTCTGGGATGATGCTCAGAAGGGGGCAGAGAAGCTGAAGGCCTGACCGCTGATGTGTGGAGTGGACCAGGACGTGAAGCAAACCGGACCCCTCTGAGCGGAGGGAGCGGACAGGTTGCTGGGGTTAGCAGGTCACAGAGGTAGGGAGGGAGGAGCAAGACAGTTACAACCAGTTAGCACAACGACAACTTGCGCCCTTCACGTTGGTGGAGTCTCTGCACTGCACAAGACACAGGAGCCTGGACCTCAACCAGAACCACACAGGACTGGGGCCTTGACCAGAGCAGCCCCAGCCCTGCTCAAACCCCACCAACGTCATGTCTGCCTCATTCCCCACAGGGAGTGGCATTCGACCCTGGGTTTGAGCACGGCCTTGCGGTTGGCTGGCTGTGTGGTGCTTCCAGATTACCAGAGACTTTCATTCTTTGCTGCTTGGATCTAGAGGCCGAATGTGATGAGATAAACCAGACGGCAATCAATCTGAGGCACAGATGGTGATTTGAGCTCCTGGTTTATGTATAGAAATCCAGAGCATTAAAGCAGGTCTGTCTGCACTGACCACAACAGGACACACAATACTTCAGGTTGTTCTACAGGTTGTGGAGTCCTGTAGCTCAGTGGTTAGAGCACTCGCTTTGCAAGTGAGAGACCTGAGTTCAATTCCAGGCAGAGGGTGAAACCTCGGGCAAGTTTCCTTACTCCACACAGAGCCTAATAATAATCCCTCCAAAACAAAACAATAATAAATTGGTCATTTTCAATCTACGACTGTTTGTGGGACATTGCTGTGCGCAATTGGCTGCTGCGTTCGCCCACAAATATACAGTCAATTCACTTTACAGTGTGTTCTGTGAAGCACTTTGGGACGTCCTCCCGACGTGAAGGATTATTATTATTATTATTATTATTATTATTACCGGGTGAGAGGATGTTCTGTACATTACCAGGCTAGAGGATTAAACCCAGTGCAGGACAACCAAGTCCTCTTCCCCATGTCATCAGGTGACGATCTGACAGTCACACACCAGCCTCCGATCTGTGTCCACAATCAAATCCCCTCCACAATGGGCAGCTGTGCTGAGGTCAGGAGGTGGTGTGAACTCAATTGTCCTTGACCACCCCCTGACCCCACTCCCCCGCTCTCTCCCCATAGCCCTGATCAACCCCACTCCCCCGCTCTCTCCCCATAGCCCTGATCAACCCCACTCCCCCGCTCTCTCCCCATAGCCCTGATAACCCCACTCCCCCACTCTCTCCCCATAGCCCTGATCAACCCCACTCCCCCGCTCTCTCCCCATAGCCCTGATCAACCCCACTCCCCCGCTCTCTCCCCATAGCCCTGATAACCCACTCCCCCACTCTCTCCCCATAGCCCTGATCAACCCCACTCCCCGCTCTCTCCCCATAGCCCTGATCAACCCCACTCCCCCGCTCTCTCCCCATAGCCCTGATCAACCCCACTCCCCCGCTCTCTCCCCATAGCCCTGATCAACCCCACTCCCCCGCTCTCTCCCCATAGCCCTGATCAACCCCACTCCCTCGCTCTCTCCCCATAGCCCTGATCAACCCCACTCCCCCACTCTCTCCCCATAGCCCTGATCAACCCCACTCCCCCACTCTCTCCCCATACCCCTGCAAACTTGTCCTCCCCAAATTTGTGCAGGATGTCCGGACAGCCCATTGCGTTCTCTCTGCACTTTCACCTCAAACACACTTCAGTTCAGCGGCATTTGTGCTGCTCACTGTACAGGGCAGAGTGAACGGCGCCTGTGTTGCCATCTCTCACTGCAGGAATGCCCTGAACTTATTAAAAGCCCAAGGTTAAATGTGAACAATGTATTGTGTTGTTTTGAGATGTCAGTGAGTGAAGCTTTTTACTAAGTGGATCCCTGGGTGAGCGATGACTACATTTTTGTACAATAAAATTCTAGTCTGAATCCCAGTCCTATCAGCACTTTCAGATGTGCTGTATCTTCCCGTCATTCAGCCGTGAGAGTAATGGGTTTGGAATGTGCCTTTCAAGGAGACGCACACTTTCTGTGAAGATCAAAGACAGAGGGCGAGATAAGGAGAGTGGGTGACTGGATGCAATGCCAGGTTGGAGCTACCCTGCAAAGTGACACATGCAATTACCATTATTCATCAGCTCTAATTGATAAACATGCTTACTAATTTAACAGCACTTATTTCTGGCTTATTGTACAAAATGCGTGAGTAATGCCAAAAAACATTAGATGTAAATGTCAGAGCGGAGCTGAAACATCACATTTCCAACCAAAGCCCTGTCTCTCCTCGAGAAGCCAAGTCAGTCTGCAGAGCACCCTGCAGTGGGCTGCCAAGGCTGCTCCTTGTGTGATATTTATCTCACACACACACACACATATCACCTCGTACAGCTGCACACACACACAACCTCACACAACTTTACATACACACACACACACACCACCACGAGGTGTGCTGTGCACACATACACACCACCTCGTAAAGGTGTACACACACAAACACACCACCTCGCACAGCTGTATACACACACACCATCTCACTCAGCTGTACACATACACACACAACCTCGCACACCTGTACACACATACCCACAGCCAGTCACACAGAGCCAGGCGCGCGCACACACACTCACACACAACCACGCACACATACAACACGCATGCACAGACACCCACACTTCCAGCTAAGCCCTCAGTTGCTCTCAGATACGTGCTAGCCAGTATTCCCAGTGGGAGCGAGGAAACACAGCTGGAAGGATGTACTGTGCAGTTTATATCAGCAGCTCAGGCCAAGGGGAGACGTCACAATGAGCATTAAGACGGGGCCTTTTTACAGCTTTATCTGCTAAAGCTGCCCAGTCAGGAGTGGGTCCTGCCCCCTGATGTGCCAGGCCTCATTAGGAAGCTGCAAGTTGATTTCACCATGAATTTTTCATGGGTAACAATTTGTGCTTCTTACTCGCTTTCATGTGACTGCACAGTGTGTGTGTGTGTCCTTCACCTCCACAACCTGCTCTCTCGGGGGTTCACACACAGCACTTCAACTGGGCCACTCCAGTCCACACATCCACCCCCAGGTGCTAGATAGGAGCCATATTCCCCCCCCCCGCCCCAACCCCAGCAGCGATAAAACATTTTGTATATTCACACTTATTAGCGAACGTGTCCTTCTGTCTCCCCGGGAACTTTACCTTCAGTGAACGGTAAAAACTTGCAAAGCATGTTTGCATAAATAATTCAACGCACTGTCATTCCGTGTGGCTTCTCTGCAGTTTACACTATTCATACAGTACAGGATTCATAACAATAGTAATAATGAAATTCATAATAATCCTAGCATTTGATACAGCGCCTTAACACATCGTGAAGACGTCTCCAAGTGCTTCACAGGATGTACAGTGAAGTGGATTGACTGTTTTGGGTGCGAAACTCGGCAGCCAATTGCACACAGCAGTGTCCCCCAAACAGCCATAGAGTGAGTGACTTTCATTAACTACATATTTTAATAAAAATGCAAACAGGTTTGGAAGAAATCATTGCAATCCATCTGACAGGGCCCAAAATAAGTAAGAATTCATACACTGACTGCCTTATCTCTCACACTCCTCAAATCAATAGCCTCACCGCCCTCAAAACCTACTGATACAATCTGCCTCCTTGTCTCCCCAGTCAGTACAATCCACATGTTCACCACACTCTCTGCAATGTTGTCAGAACCCAAAGTCGCTTTATCTTCCTTCTTCTGAGCTCACGTCAGTTTGTGCACTTGTCAGAATTTATGACGAAATCTGATGGGATTTAGTTTATCTTAAATCTGTGCTTTGTAAATATTTCACATTTCCTCTTCTCCAGCCTTTTTTCTTCCTGGTTTCTGTAGCCTCTCCACATAGCCCTCGTACCTCATTTCAGATATTAGTCTCGTTGCCCTTTGCTGAACTCTCTTGAATCCAAAGTCGAGGGAATCTGCAGCTGCCACTGCAACTGCTACCCCCTCCCCATCTCCTCCTCCCACCTCACCCCCTACCCATCCCTCCCTGCACACCTTTGAACCCATCTCCCCCTCCTCTCTCATCACCACCATAAACTGTATGAAACCCACCACCTGCTCCCTTGACTCCATCCCTACCCCTCTCCTTACCTCCCAGCTTCATCTCCTTGCCCCTCTACTCACTGACACTGTAATCCTCTCCCTGTCCTCTGATACTGTTCCCACCCCATTAAAAACCCTCCCTGGACCCTTCTCTACTCCCAAACTACCGCCCCATCCCCAACCTCCCTTTCCTCTCCAAGGTCCTGGAGCGAGTTGTTGCTTCCCAGCTTCTCTCCTTCCTCTCCCCCCATTCCCTTCTTGAACCAGGTTTCCGTGCCGCCCACAGCACAAAAACAACCCCGGTCAAAGTGACAAATGACATTCTGTCCATCAGGGCTCCGTCTGCCTCCTCGTCCTCTTTGACCGCTCTGCTGCTTTCGACACCGTTGACCACTCTATCCTCATCCACCGCCTCTCCTCTCACCTCATCCTTCACGGCTCTCTCCTTGATCGGTTCAGATTGTACCTCTCACACCGTCTCCACTTCATCTCCACAAACAGTTTCTCCTCCAGCTCCCACACCGTCTTGTGTGGTGTTCCTCAGGGCTCTGTCCTCGGTCCCCTCCTCTTCAACATCTATATGCTCCCTCTTGGTGACATCATCCACAGACATGGGGTCAACACATGTTTGCTGATGACACCCAATTCTCTCTCTCTGCCCCCACCTTCGACTCCAGGACCCACTGCTGTCCTGAATGAGAGCGAACTTTCTTCAGTTGAACGTCCACAAGACGGAGGCTCCTGATTGGCTCCTGTCAGCACCTCCTCACCTTAGGCACTGACAGCATCACCATCCATGGGGCTCACTCCCCCCTTGCTAAGCCAGTCCAGAACCTTGGGGTCTCAACTATCCTTTCTACCCCACATCTGCACCATGACCATGACCCGCTATGCCTCCCCCACCTCCACAACATCGCCCGGCTCTGCCACTGTCTCACCGCAGGCCGCCAAAACCCTCATACACACTTTCATTACATCGAGGCTCGACTATGCAACTCATTGCTTGTCGGCCTCACCAACTCCTCCCTCCACAAGCTGCAAATCACTCTGCAGCCCATGTCCTCTCCCGTACTAAGCTCCGAGACCCTATCACCCCGATCCTCGCCCGACTCCACTGGCTTCCCCTCACACAAAGGATACAGTTCAAGATCCTGGTCCTCACCGTCAAAGCCCTCCATGCTCCCCCTGATCTCTCCGACCTCCTAACCACCCTGTTCGATCCCTCCACTCAGCGGGCTCCAACCTGCTTCACGTCCCCCGCCTTGCTCACCCCACTATCGGCGGACGGGCCTTCAGCCACTCTGACCCCACCCTCTGGAACTCCATCCAGCAGTCCCTCTGTCTTGTTCTCTCTCTCGCCAACTTGAAGACCCATCTCAAGATCCTCCTCTTCGACCATGCTTTCGATCTCCCTGCTTACTCCCCTGCTCAACCCCCTTCCCCACCCCGACCCTCAGCTCGGGTCTGTAACTCTGTCTGTCTAGCGCCTTGGGACGTCCTCCCGATGTGAAAGGTGCTTTACACATGTAATGTTGTTGTTGTAATGCCGATGTCTGTGGTACCAGTTGACTGCAAGAAAAGGGCAACCGTGACAATCTCAAAGCGCTTCACACGATACACTGTAAAGTGCAACACTGTAAATTGACCCACAAAATACTGTAAATTTACGGCAGCCAGTTTTGCGCACTGCAGTACCCCACAGACAGACACAGAATGAGTGACTGATTTTATGAACTGGCAAGGAGGACCTCAGTTTAACGTCTCATCCACAGGACGGCACCTCCGACAATGAGACACTCGCCCACCCTCCGCCTGCCCACCCCCAGCGCTGTGTTGGAGCGTCAGCTTAGACTATGTGATTCCAAGTCCCGACTCAAAACCTTCTGACTCAGAGACAAGAAAAAGAGAGAGGGAGAGACAAGAGGCTTCCACTGAGCCGGGCTGACCCACAACCAGCGAAGCTGCCTCCACCAATGACAACCAAACCCCCCACACGTCTCTGCGGTGGGATTCTGAAAGCCAGTATGTTGCGCAATCACATGCAGCAGATAAGCAGAAGCTGGCAATTCTTCACAACCTTTTCTGTTGCGGAAAAGTTTTCGTATGGGGTGGGGGGGAATCCTCATATTTTAATTCAGACGCAATTCATAAACGAAAGCGCTGAATACTTTCCGTCCGGTCTCCCAGCCGCCAATTGGCGGCAACGAGGATCTGGATGGAGGTGATGTGGCTGCTACTGGCAGCAGTTTGCTGGGATTGTGGGAGGCCGGAAGCATCTGCAGCACAGATTAAACGTCACACTCACAGCCCAACGAGTTTAATCACGGCACTGAGGCCTCACTCCCTCAAACAATAGCGTTCTTACAGATTCCTGCTGAAGTGTAATGTAACTGTGCTTTGTACAGCTTATGTGCATTGTCCTTTTACTTCAATGTCCGTCCGTCAGTGATAGAACTCTCCACAACAACCACAATAATAACAACAACAACAACAGCTCAAAGTCCTGACTTTGGGATTGAGCTCGCAATCGTCTGACTTTGATGTAGGAGTGAGAGCGTGTGAGTCAGGCTGACACTGCGCAAACACATTAATAATGCGCTTTACACAAACAGCCTCGCCTGACTGAAGTTGACTGAACAGCGATTGGTTGAATCCTGTTAACCTTCGATACTCTGCTGAAGGTTTTTTAATATAAGTTCCAAAAAGGGAAGAGAAAAAGAAATATAATTTACAAGTTTCACTGTGTGGTGGGCGTGATTTCATTTTACTAACAGCTAATTTAACCCGTTGTCAGACAGAGAATTGTGGGCCAGCATTGACATCCATTATTATAATAGTAATAATCCTTGCATTTAATATAGCGCCTTATCATGTTGTCGACACGTCTCAAAGCGCTTCACAGAATAGACTGTAAAATTAATTGACTGTATATTTGTGGGCGAAACGCCCACAATATAGCACCTTATCACATTTTCAAGAAGTCTCAAAGCACTTCACAGAATATACCGTAAAGCTTATTTTATGGGTGAAATGAAGCAGCCAATTGTGCACAGCAGTGTCCACACAAACAGTGCTGGATTGAGTGACTACATTATCATTATTAAATCTAGCTAGGTCTGCAAGGATTATTATTCATATTATTAATAATGCAATGTGTAAAGCACATTATTAATGTGTGTGTAAAGTGTCAGCCTGGCTCAGCTGCTTTCACACTTTCACACTAAATCAGAGGATTGTGAGTTTAAGGTCAGTGTCAGGACTTTCAGCTCACAGTCTAGGCTGTCCACCCAGCACAGTTCTGGGGATACACTGCAATATTGGAGCTGCCGTCCTCCGGATGAGACGTTAAACTGAGTTAATAATAATAATCCTTGTGTTTGATATTGTGCCTTGTCACGTCTTTGAAGTATCTCAAAGCTCGTCACAGAATATACTGTAAAGTGTAGTGACTATATATTTTGTAGGCGAAACATGACAGCGCACAACAGTATCCCACAAACAGGCTTGGATTGAGTGACCAAATTATTATTATTTTTTTTTTTGGAGGGATTAGTACCACCAGAAAAACAGGTTCCTACATAATGCTAGCTAAACATTGTGTGGAATAAGGAAACTTCCATAAGGTCTCACCCCCCCCAGGAATCAAACCCAGATCCGCTCGATTATGAGACGAGTGCTCTAACCACTAAGCCGCACAACTTCAGATGTGTTAACATCTCATCCGAAGCACGGCACCTCCTGTTTACGTGTGCGCGGTGTGAATAGCTGACATGGTGGTGAATATCTGAACTCGCTCTGAGACAGGCTGAGACATCAGGACGCTGTGAATTCTCGGAGCCCACTTTAATTTTTAAATGTCATTCGTTTCAGTCATATCCATTTCTTAAAGAGCTCGTACTGTGCAACACGTTTCAGAAACACCCAAGGAACGACTCTCAATAATAATTAACTGAGATCTGCCTTA
Source organism: Callorhinchus milii (assembly GCF_018977255.1). Taxonomy (NCBI): domain Eukaryota; kingdom Metazoa; phylum Chordata; class Chondrichthyes; order Chimaeriformes; family Callorhinchidae; genus Callorhinchus; species Callorhinchus milii. The sequence goes on along the minus strand of NW_024704761.1, from coordinate 11,933,523 downwards.
ACAGCAACATAAAACAAATTGCTTCTGCTGGAAAATCAGAAGGATGCAAATGTTCTAATTATGATTAATTTCAGTGAAGACCCTTCAGTGACAAGGTTTTCTGTGCCTCGTATCAGCAGCGCTTCTCAACACAGTGAGGTTCATCCATCAAATTGGCCGCAACACACGTCCTGGCTTCTACTGGTGGGGGGGAGGGCGGGTAATAAAGAGAAGGAAACTGAGCGTCCCCAATGATTCCCTCTAACACACACGTGTCTCTGTACACAGCGCTTTGAGAGGTTACCATCTCTGAAGGAGCTGTATAAATGCAGGCTGATGTTGTGTTAATACACGATTTAATGGGAGATCGGTGCAGGAGTGGGGATGGGGAGTAGGAAGTAGGGGAGGGGCATGGAGGTAGGGAGTGGGTTGTGGGGGTAGGGGTAGGGAGTGGGGAGCCAGGGAGTGGGGGGTGGGCAACAACAATAACAACAACAAAATTACGTGTATAGCATCTTTCACGCCGGTCTTGAAGGTGGTGAGCGGGGGGCGATGGGGGAACAGCGAGCGGGCGGAGTTTGAACCATGGCACACAATCCGACTTTGCATAAATTCCCAAAAATCTATTGCAAGTGATTTAGGAACATAGGAACAGGAGGAGGTCATTCAGCCCCTCGAGCCTGTTCTGCCATTCTATTAGATCGTGGCCGATCAGTCCCTCAACTCCAGGTACCTTTGCCCTGTATCCCTTGATACCCTGACCTAACAAACACCTGACAGAGGGAGCGAGGTGCTCAGTGCCAGGGAGAGCAGCGTAAAGGCAGAGCGATCAGCGCAGTCACGCGTGGCTGACAGCAGCTTAACAAGCAAACCAGCTGACGACCCCCTCCCTTTCCTAACAGGCTGCTTCCCGGAGCCTCACTTATGGTTAGTCTCCTCGGGGTCATCGTCAAGATATAAAAATAGTATCAGCTGCTATTAAACAGCAGTGAGCTAGGCAGGTAATCGATAGAGAGCAGTGATACAGGGAGAAATTCACCCTCAGTCACTGTTGAAAGGATTCTGAAATGAATCACCATTCGTTCCCAATTCAACACAACACAACACGCTGCTCCACTTCCTGTCCCCTAAAGCCCACGGCACAGCCACATGTGTGGGAGGGAGGGAGCAGAGACTGGCCAGAGCGGCACGGAGTGGGCCTGATGCTCGAGGCGAGAGACCTGGGTTTGAGGACAAAACGGTGGGCAAGTTTCCTTACTCCACACGCCTGATAATAATCCCTCAAGAAAAAAAATAATAATAAATTGGTCACTTCAATCAGCAACTATTTGTGGGACGCTGCTGTGCGCAATTGGCTGCCGCGTTTCGCCCACAAATTTACAGTATATTCTGTGAAGCACTTTGAGACGTCTCGAAAATGTGATAGGGTGTTATATTGTGGGCATTTTGCCCACAAATATACACTTTACAGTATATTCTGTGAAGCACTTTGAGAGTCTTAAAGACATGATCAGGCGCTGTATCTATTGCAAGGATTATTATTATTATCAAGAGTTGCCTACATATCTTTCTTTTGCCCCATTTTTATACCCCCTCCCTCTAATGTCCCTAGCCCCCCACACCACTCCTGATCCCACGCCCCCAAACTCCAACCCTACCCCTAGTCAGGCTCTGTAGAAAGATGAAATAAAAACAGAAGATAACTAAGGAAGTTGGGATTAAAATAAAACAGAAAAAGGAGGCTTATGATAGATATCAGGTCCAAAATACAGAAAATAATCAAATACAATGTAGAAAGTGCAGTGGTGTCCCCCAGGGATCAATATTGGGACCACTGCTGTTTGTGATCTATATAAATGACCTGGACTTGGGTATAGGGAGCACAATTTCCAAGTTTGCAGATGACACTAAGTTAGGAAAAATAGTAAACAGTGAGGAGGACCGTAACAGACTGTAAGAGGACACAGACAGACTGGTAACGTGGGCCGACACGCGGCAGAAGTTTAATGTGGGGAAATGCAGTGATTCATTTTGAGAGGAAGAATGAGGAGAGGCAATATACGGTGATGGGACAATCTTACAGGGGGTGAAGGGACAGAGAGATCTGGGGGTCATATAGTAAATGCTTGAAGGTGGCCGGACAGGCAGATAGAGCTGTTAAAAAAGCATCCGGGACACTAGGCTTTATAAATAGGGCATAGAATACACAAATCAGGAGGTTATGATGAACTTTTATATAAAACACTGGTTAGGCCTCAGATAGAGACTGTGTTCATTTCTGGGCCCCACACTTTATGAACGATATCAAGGCATTGGAGAAGGCGCAAAGGAGATTGACCAGGATGGTACCAGGAATGAGGACCTTCAGTTATCAGGAGAGGCGAGAGAAGCGAGGATTACTCTCCTTGGAGCAGAGAAGGTTAAAAGGAGACTTTATAGAAGTTTTCAAAATGATGAGGGGATTCGATAGGGTGAACAAGGAGAAACTGGCATTTAGGTCGGTAACCCAAGGACAACGATTTAAAATAGTTGTTGAAAGAAACAGAGGGGAGGTGAGGAGAAATGTTTTCACACAGCGAATTGTTGGGATCTGGCACCCGCCTGATAATAATCCCTTAAGGAACAAAAACAATAATAAATTGATCAATCCACGGCTGTTTGTGGGACACTGCTGTGCGCAATTGTCTGCCACGTTTCGTCCACAAAAAAATAGAGTCAATTAACTTTACAGTCTATTCTGTGAAGCGCTTTGAGACGTCTAGAAGGTGTGAAAAGCACTATATCAAATGCAAGGATTATTATTATAATGCATTGCCTGAAAGGCTGGTGGAAGCTGATTCGATAAAAACTTTTAGAGAGAAGTAGATTATTATTTGGGGAGGACAAGGTTGCAGGGTTATGGGGAGAGAGCGGGGGAGTGGGGTTGATCAGGGTTATGGGGAGAGAGCGGGGGAGTGGGGTTGATCAGGGCTATGAGGAGAGCGCAGGGGAGTGGGGTTGATCAGGGCTATGGGGGGAGAGCGGGTGAGTGGGGTTGATCAGGATTATGGGGAGAGAGCGGGGGAGTGGGGTTGTTCAGGGCTATGGGGAGAGCGCGGGGGAGTGGGGTTGATCAGGATTATGGGGAGAGAGCGGGGGAGTGGGGTTGTTCAGGGCTATGGGGAGAGCGCGGGGGAGTGGGGTTGTTCAGGGCTATGGGGAGAGAGTGGCGGAGTGGGGTTGATAATAATATAATAATAATAATAATCCCTGCATTTGATATAGCGCTTTTCACGTCGGGAGGACGTCCCAAAACGCTTCACAGAACACACTGTAAAGTGAATTGACTGTATATTTGTGGGCGAACGCAGCAGCCAATTGCGCACAGCAATGTCCCACAAACTGTCGTAGATTGAAAATGACCAATTTATTATTGTTTTTGGTTTTGGAGGATTATTATTAGGCTCTGTGTGGAGTAAGGAAACTTGCGCAAGGTTTCGCCCTCTGCCTGGAATTGAACTCAGGTCTCTCGCTTGCAAAGCAAGTGCTCTAACCACTGAGCTACAGGACTCCACGGATATGATCAGGGATATGGGGAGAGCGCGGGGAGTGGGGTTGATCAGGACTATGGGGAGAGAGCGGGGGAGTGGGGTTGATTTGGATAGCTCTTTTCAAAGAATGGCCGAATGGCCTCCTTCTGTGGTGTATAATTCTATGATTCTATGGGCTGGGGACATGCAGCAGGTCAGGCAGCATCTAACGAGAGAGAAAAGTGTGTTAATGTTTCAGGACCATAACCAAATGTCACCAAAGGTCATGGACTTGAAACGTTAACTCAATTTCCTCTCTCCATATATGCTGCCTGACCTGTTGCATGTTCCCAGCGATGTCTGATTTCATTTCAGATTTCCAGCATCTGCAGTATTTTACCTTTGATCAGGAAAAAGCTGTTGTTGTTGTAAGCAGGTGGGAAGCAGCAGGTGCAGAGATTCCTGATGCTCAGAGACAGACGTGTGGTGCTGAATGGGAAATCAACCCAGAACCGCTCTCTCAGACCTGCCGAGGCAGCAGAACCTGAGTCACAGCCAAGGCGTGTGAAGGGCAGACAGGACAGTGTTTGCTTACACAGGGAGACAGGTTACCAGGAAGGTGGCTGAGGCCAGCACGTTGGTGATGATGTAACAGGAAGACTGTAGAGGAACGTTCTTCACCCAAAGCTCTCCTGTGATTCTGTGCTCCTCACAAACAGCCAATCCCAGTGACTACATCCTTCCTCAAAGCATCACACAGAGAGGCTGATTTCAGGCCATTTCACTCGGGCAGTGATGGGGGGGAAGGAGCAATTAATATTGAGACATCTCAAATTACTCCACTGAGTACATCATAAAGTGAATTGACTTTATATATTTTGTTGAGTGATTATTGCCCCCGGACAGTGATCTAACACCCGGGTTCCCACTTACTGCTGGTAAACAGAGGCGTTCGTGTGGAGGAAGGAAACTAGCCCAAGGTTTTGTCCTGACCTGCTCGGGAACCGAACCCAGTCCTCTCGCTTGTGAGGCGAGTGCTCTGATACTGCACTGCAGGACTTGACAAATTTATCCTCGCTCGTGATCAGAAGAGGAACTGATGACAGGTTGGCGAGCGATGGGGTGGGAGGAGTGACAGGTACAGCAGATCAGAGCCGAGCAGAGGATCACTGCACAGACTCAAGCACAGAGAAACCGCTCCCCCTGAACCTGCTCTATAAAAGGATTTCCTCAGCCACACGAGAGGGAAATGTTCCCTGCCAGCCCCCTACGCACTCCATCTGCAAGGCAACCGGCTCGAGCATCTCTTACACATGCAGCATTTGTGGGGTGGGGGGGAGAGAGTGTCAAATATGTCAAATATTTGGATTTTTTTAGATTCAGTGGCAGCCACAGCCATTGATATTGTTACATAACAGTCTGCAGGACGTCAATTGTGCAATCTGCTCACAGCTGCCTGGCTGGATCCTAAACCTTCTTATTCTCTTTACCTGACGTTTCTCCCCACTCAACCACCTCCCTCAACTCCCTCCCTCAACTCCCTCCCTCCCTCCCTAACTCACTCCCTCAATTCCCTCCCTCCATTCCTCACTCACTTACTAATTCACTCCATCAATCACTCTCTCAACTCACTCCATCCCTCACTCACTAATTCACTCACTCCCTCTCTCACTCCCTCTCTCTCAACTCCCTCCCTCCTTCCCTCACTCACTCTTTCTCAACTCCCTCCCTCCATCCCTCACTCCCTCCCTCACTAACTAATTCACTCACTCACAACAAACAAGGTATTTACAGGCCTTATACAGGCATCCTTCCAGGAGTAAAGCTTTACACTTCTCAAGAATAAAAGTGAAACCTTGGGCAAGTTTCATTACTCCGCACGCCTCTCAATAATCCACGGCTGTTTGTGGGACATTGCTGTGCGCAATTGGCTGCCGTGTTTCACCCACAAATATACAGTCAATTCACTTTACAGTATACCCTGTGAAGCGCTTTAAGACGTCTAGAAGATGTGATAAGGTACCGTATCAAATGCCAGGAATAATTAATTAAAAAGTTTCAAACCCAGTGAAATGGCATCTAACGATCCCCAAAGCTGCCGGAGAAGGAGAGGCAGTGAGCAGCCGGGGGGACCCTGACTGACTGACTGACTGAGGGCGTCCTGACGCAAACTGGAGAATTACATGGCATGGAGTGTGCCCAGGGGCAGGGAGGGGGCCAAGTGTAACGGGCAGGGCAGGGGTGGAGGGTAACAGGGGCAGGGAGTGGGTGGAGTATGCCCACAGGTAGGGAGGGGGCGGAGTGTGACCGGGTAGGGAGGGGGCGGAGTGTGACCGGGTAGGGAGGGGGCGGAGTGTGACCGGGTAGGGAGGGGGCGGAGTGTGACCGGGTAGGGAGGGGGCGGAGTGTGACCGGGTAGGGAGGGGGTGGAGTGTGACCGGGTAGGGAGGGTGCGGAGTGTGACCGGGTAGGGAGGGGGCGGAGTGTGACCGGGTAGGGAGGGGGCGGAGTGTGACCGGGTAGGGAGGGGGCGGAGTGTGACCGGGTAGGGAGGGGGCGGAGTGTGACCGGGTAGGGAGGGGGCGGAGTGTGACCGGGTAGAGAGGGGGCGGAGTGTGACCAGGTAGGGAGGGGTCCGCAGCTGGTTTTCCATCCCCGCAGGAGACTCACATAAGTCTCCCAATAGCAAACAAGCAAGAGGACTCGGGTTTGATTCTCGGTCGGGGCAAAGCGGTCGGCGAGATTCCTTACACCACACGGCTCTGTTTAGTTTTCCAGCAGTAAAGTAGGAACCCGTTTGTTAGTCGATTGACAGATAGGTTTCTGGGGGTTTCCCTTCCAAGTGAAATCTCTGACTAGTTGTGGTGTTGGGGGGATTGGGGGTTGGAGGAAGGGGATTTACAGTAACATTTTAGAACGATTTTATAGCCGACAGTCGGCTAACTCAACCCCGGAGAGAACCTGATGAAGTGGAGAACACAGAAAATCCAGTTACAATAAAGAGATCATCACTAAACTGCTGTCGCTCTTGCAAACAGCTCGAGGAGTGAATGGAACTCGACGCTGATGCAATTCCTCGGCTCTCCCTCACATTTCCAGCTCAACCCCAAGCGGTTTGCATGCCCACCACCTGCTAAAGAGGAGAGAAACTCGGCGAGTGTCTCTGTGCCTGCAGCGAGACTAGATCCCTAAAGAACCATTAAGAGTCGAGACCACTCAAGTGGACGTGAGTGAGTGAGTGAGTGAGTGAGTGAGTGAGTGAGTGCTTCACACCTCCGCTGTGTCTGGGCAAGCAAGCGATTTGTCCTGCAGACACTGTCCTCCAAAGCCACTGTGTAAGGGCAGACACTAACCTGCAGCGGAACAGAGTGGATGGGTGGGGGGGGTGTGGGGGTGGGGGGAGAGGATGGATGGATGGACAGATGGACACAGCCCTCTAAACCGAGGGGGGACCCAACCTATTAATTGTTGAGGTTTGGAGGCTGGATTTGAGGAACGTCCATGGGTCTGATTTGGCCAATCCCGTGGCGGGCGGTGGCTGAGCCCCAGACTGTCTCTGATTGACGCCATCCTGTGTGAGGGCCGCTGTGTAAATGCAACTTATTATTCTTGGTGTCGTTGTTGTCGTCGTCAGTCAATGAAGTTGAAATGGGTCTCCTCATCGCTGATCCCAGGAACGACAGGAATTCCCAGCAATGGCACAGCCCCTGGCCCTCCGCCCCACCCAGTCCTGGGCTGGGAAGATGGGAAGATGGCGAGGCAGGGCAGAGTTGCAGAACATTAGCCTTTCCCGTGCTGATCGGCAGGAGTTACACTACCACATGGCGGGGGGGAGGGGGGGAATCTGCAGATTTACCCAGGAAACCAAGTGGAACGTTGGATTTTCTGTTCCTGTATTAAGCGGTTACTGTATCGCGTGGGCCGGGGCCGGGCAGCACAAACGTTACTCAGATTAGATGCCACGTAAATAGGCTCGATGAGAAGACTCAATCATTACACCACTCGCAACCAATCAGGATCTGAAGTTTCTATGCTGTTAATGATGACCCAATGACTCATTACTCAAAGGCCTAACCCTGGTCTCCTCCAGCAGCTGAGGTTTTTTCAGGATGAAGCTCAAAGCTCTTCAGAGTATATACTGTTAAGTGTAGTGACTGTGCATTTGTGGGTGAATCAGCAGCTAATTGCACATAGTAGTGTTCCATAAACATTCCAATTGGGTGGATTGAGTGACCAATTGTTTTTTCTTTTGGAGGGATTATTACCCCCGGAAAGCGATCGCAAATCGACTAACAACTGGGTTCTTAATTACTGCTACACAGAAACAGTAAATAGGAACCAGAGGCGTGTGGAGTAAGAAAACTCACCTAAGGTTTCGCTTTGCCTGGGATTGAACCCGGAATCTCTCACTAGCGAGGCGAGTGATCTAACCACTACACCATAGGGCTCTACAAGGCCTGGAATACCTCAAGTGACAATAATAATATAACCTTGCATTTGATACAGCGCCTTATCACATCTTCGAGACGTCTCAACGCGCTTCACGGATTGTACAATGGTTACATTTTTTAGCCAGAGTGCGTGGTTTCTAGGGTCAAATCCCAAGGCCACCCCATGTATTGTATTAAGATTTATTCAACACACAATTTCTCCTACAGACTAGCAACAACAGCAGCAGCAGCAGTAGGAGCACAGTGTTGGTTATTGCTGTTGTAATTAATCCCAGAATCCCAATGCACAGTCCCAGGGGGCAGAACATCCAGCCATTTCCAGGTTATTAAACACAAACCTTTCAGCTTTCATATTAAAAAGCTTTCCATTGTCAGCAGAATGTTTCCTCCCATTGAGGGTTAAAGGCTTGAGACATATCCAGTGCCAAAGAGCAGTGCTTATCCTGGAGGAACACTCCCTCCACTAAATTGTACCAACATGATACGATGCGCAGTCAGGAACCCTGATGATCAATCACCTCGGCCACCGAGAGCAGATTAAAGAAATAAAACCACAGCATTTAATTGATCAGAGACCACGCAGGATATTAGAGGTGCCCTCCCCAATGCCACACTTTATATTGCACTGGATACCATTCACTTTAATGGGATCTGCCAAAATAATAAGTGAATCACACACCTGCCTGCACTGCTCTCCTCACTAACACACACTCATTTATATACACATTCTTAACGTACACACTCTTAAGACACACACTCCCTAACACACGCTCTTACTAAATCACAAACTCACTAACACACACTCTGACTAACATACACTCTCAGTAACACACACTCTGACTAACATACACTCTCAGTAACACACACTTTCATTGATACACAATCTCAGGCTCCTGTAAACCACAGACTGACCTAATGCCAGAGCAGGGAGAGAGAGAAAATAATAATATAATAATCCTTGCTTTGATATAGCCACTTATCACATCGTTGTGACGTCTCAAATTGCTTCACAGAATATACTGCAAAATAAGGCAGCCAATTGCGCACAGCAGTGCCCACAAAGAGTTGCGACCAAATTATTATTATTTATTTCCATAAAAAAATGGCCAGGAAATTACGTGAGAAAGTGCGGGATGATCGGTCAGGGAGGCAGGGAGGGAGCGGGCAGGGAGAGAATGGGCAGGGAGAGAACGGGCAGGGAGGGAGGGAGCGGGCAGGGAGAGAACGGGCAGGGAGGGAGGGAGCGGGCAGGCAGGCAGGGAGGGAGCGGGCAGGGAGGGAAGGAGCGGGCAGGGAGGTAGCGGGCAGGGAGGGAGGGAGCGGGCAGGGAGGGAGGGAGCGGGCAGGGAGGGAGGGAGCGGGCAGGGAGGGAGGGAGCGGGCAGGGAGGGTGGGCAGGGAGAGAGTGGGCAGGGAGGGAGAGAGTGTGCAGGGAGGGAGGGAGTGGGCAGGGAGGGAGGGAGTGGGCAGGCAGCAGGCAGGCAGGAGTGAAGCTGGGAAGCAACAACTCTTTCAAGGACCTTCGAAAGAAAAGGGAGGTTGGAGATGTTGGTGGTTAAAAAGTAGGTTTTTGAAGGTTTTTTTTAAGATGGGAATAATTATAGCTGTTTTAGGGAGATGGGAACAGTGTCAAATGATAGGGAGAGATTGATGGTGTTGGAGAGCAGAGGGGCAAGGAGGTGGAGCTGGGAGGTAAGGAGAGGGGTGAGCATTGGGTCCAGGGAGCAGGTAATGTGTTTTGTGCTAGATATGGTGATGATGAGAGAGGAGGGGCAGACAGGTTCGAAGATGTGACACCCAACTCTCTGCCTCCACCCTCGATTCCAGGACCCACTGCTGTCCTGACAGACTGTCAGTCTGTCCTGGATGAGAGCTAACTTTCTACAGCTGAATGTCAGCAAGACTGAGGCCCTCCTGACTGGCTCCCGTTTGCGCCTCAGCACCTCAGACACCGGCATTATCAGCATTCACGGTTGCACACGCCACCTCACCGTCAGTCAGGAATCTGGGCTTCTTGTTCAACCCTAACTGTCCTTTCTCCCTCATATCCATGCCATGACCCGCTCTGCGATCCCCCACCTCCGCAACATTGCCCGACTCCACCCCTCAGGTCGCCAAAACCCTCTGACACTCATCCGTCACCTGAAGGCTCGACTATGGAAACTCCCTCCTTCTCAGCCTCCCCAACTCTTCCCGCCACAAACTGCATTTCATCCAGAACTCTGCAGCTCATTTCCCGCACCAGGCTCCGTGACCCCATCACCCTACCCTCCCCACCGGCTGCATTGGCTCCCCATCCCTCAGAGGATAGAATTCAAAATCCTCGGCCTCACTTTCAAGGCCCCCTCCTACATCTCCGACCTGTTGACCTGACCCCCTATAAACCTGTCCACTCCCTCCGCTCAGCAGGCTCCAACCTGCTCCATGTCTCACGCCCGTTATCATCAACGGCCGGGCTTTCAGTCTCTCTGCCCCCACCCTTTGGAACCAACCCACAATTTCTTTGCCTAGCTCCCTCTCTTGCCTCCTTCAAGGCACGACTAAAGGCCCTTCTTTTTGACTGTGCCTTCAGCCGCCCTCGTACCCCTTCTGCCCTCCCTCATCCCAACCCTGCCCCACCTACCGCCCCACACTCGGATCCTGATCCCCGACTGTTCAGCGCCTTGGGACGTCCTCCTGACGTGAAAGGCACTTTACAAATGTAATTTTGTTGTTGTTGTTATTGTGAATTACACGAAAGATCCATTGAACTGATGCTTCACCGTCTGATGCAGACAAAAGGCTTCCACAAGCCTTCAAACATATGGCAGCTCATCACAGCTCAGACAATCGTTTGACCTATAGCAGGTCCACAGGGACCTTAAAGCCTCTCATCTTGTTTGAGCAGAACTTTCTCAATTGCCCAATATTACCTCAGGCGTCACATTGACTGTTTGTTGAGCAGCACAACATTCCCACAGAGAGACCTCGGCTTCCGAGGGGAATACATACAGCCAACCAGCACGGGGCCTCGCTGGGCACTGTGTACAGGTCTGGCTCTGCCCTGTGCGGGAGCTGACCAGGGTGATCCCCAGGGTTAGGGGAGGGGCTGAGGAACAAATGAGATAAGCCAGGGCTCTTCAACCTAGAAAAAGATAAATATTAACAATATTCCTTGCGTTGGACACAGAGCCTTATCATGTGGTTGAGATGTCTCAAAGCGCTTAATGGAATATACTGGAAAGTGTATTCGACTGTGTATTTTATGAGTGAAACACGGCAGCCAATTGTGTACAGTGTCCCACAAACAGTCATGGATTGAGTAACCATTTTTTTGTGGGGGGAGAGATTATTACCCCTGGTAGGCAATCCGCGAATTAACTAACAACCAGGATCCAATTTATTGCTGGTTAAACAGAGGCGTGTGTGTGGAGTAAGGAAACTTGCCTAAGGTTTCGCCCTGCCCGGGAATCAAACTCGGGTCCTCTCGCTAGCGAGGTAAGTGCTCTAACCACTCGGCTACAGGACTCCATGCAGGATATCTCCAAGAGGATTTTCAAGGGGTGTATACAGTATAAGATGCTAAAATGTATTGAGAAAGGAAACCCAGACATACCAAGCAAACAGTTCAGGCCAATCACCAGGAAGTAATTCCTTATGCAGAGGGTCAGTAACATCTGGAAGGCAATGGAGGCTGAAGCCACTGGAGCAAGTTTAAAACAAATGGCTTGACAGTGTAATGGTGGGTGTTGTGGAAGGATATCAACTGGACTTCATCCAAAACCTAAATGACCTGGTAAGCCTTTTCTCTCAGTCCCCTCACACCTGTCAGGACCCCAGGCTGCTGCTGCTGTGAGGCAGGGAGTTGGCTTTGTGGTTTATCTAACCCTGGAACCAAATAATTGATCATTTCTCCAAGCCTTCAGCTGGGATCTCATTTGAAATGCGAGTCCACACAGTGGAGCCGCGATCGGGCACTTCCCTGCTCCGTGCAGGCCTTTCTGGTACTGTCGGAAGGAGGAAGGTGGTGCCTGAAATACAGATAGGGTTCTGCTAATGAAGCCTCACTCAGCATTCAGCTGGTGTTCTTGGTCTTTAGTGAGTTTCTAAATGAAAACGGAAGCTGGAGCGAGGACCTCTCCAGGCGTCTGGGAGGCTGACACTGCGGCACTGTGAGCGGCTGCAGACAATACCCAGCTAGTGGGGACGGGACACAACGTGTGGCCTTCACTCCACCTTTCTGCAGCCCAAACTACCCGAAAAATTTAGTGGTTCATCATTCGTCTCCAAATTCCTTCAGACCCTTGCACTTCCCTACCTCCCTGACCTGCTTACTACCCCTCTCCACTACCCGCTGCCCATGTTTGGTTGGCTCCAACCTCCTGCTGGTCCCTGGTACCCTCCGCTCCACCATTGGCGGCCACACTTTCAGCCGCTACGCCCTGAAGCTTTTGATGCTGCATTTACACAGCGCAGCTTAGAGACCCAGAGCGCTTGACACTGCAGAGCACTACGCTGAGTTAGGGGAGGGCGAGGTGACGATCAAAGATCATTAGGCGCAATGTGAAGATGAGGAGGGAAGGGGCAAGGTATAGAGGACGAGTGTTCCAGAGTTTCAGGGCTTAGTGGCTGAAACCACGACCACCAATGGTGGAATGGAGGGTCTGAGGGTCAAGCAGGAGGTCGGAGCTGGGCGAGTGGAAACAGGGGGTAGTGTACTGAGCAGGTCAGAGGAGATAGCGAGGTGCCACTGTGTGAGGGGATCTGAAAACGAGTGTGAAGTTCTCACCATCACTCGCTGTCAAGTGTTACCCGCCTCCGACCATCTCTTCTAGTACAATTGTGTTAACGAGCACGGCTTTGCTCAGTGCTCCAATCAAACCAATTACCCGGCTTCTCATCCGTGCTCAGGGTCTCTTCAGAAGGTGGTGATGAGGGAGAGTTGCCCAGCCCACAAACAGCCAGCATTGAACAAATGGTCTATCTGAACCCCTTGATTAGATTATAGCCTGTAATCATGCCCCGGGCTTCTCCAATCCTATCAGCAATTAGCAGAGCCGTGCAATCCACAATCACTCACCTTAAAATCAGCAATATAAATGAACTAAATTGCAAGTGATTTAGAAACGCTTACATGTGACTGAATGCCACAGGGCATTACCCACAGAATAACACCATTTAAACAGAAGTAGGAAATCACAATTATTCAGCTACAGCGCTGGAGCACAATTACCCCTTGTAACCGCGACACTCACACGTCGCGCTATTGTGCTGTTCTCTTACACACAGGGGATTAAATCACCCAGTGCGTCTGTCTCATCATTAACGTGAAATGAGACGGAGCAAACAATACAATACAGCTCCCGGCTACACTTAAATAACTCGGGAAACAAGGTACATTGCATACTGTACCTGAGCCAGGCCCCCGGGTCTTACTGTGAATAGGACGTTGTACTGTGTCTGCCTCATAACCACATTGAACTAATTTTTTTTTAATGGGATTATTACCCCCGGAAAGTGATGTGCCAATCAACTAACAACCGGGTTCCTACTGACTGCTGGGTAAACAGAGGCGTGTGCGTGGAGTGAGGAAACTTGCTCAACGTTGTGTTTGGCCCTGCCCGGGAATTGAACGCTTGCGAGGCGAGTGCACTAACCACCAGGTTACGGGACCTGTTGCTTTTTAATGGACAAGACTGTGTTTGGGAAATTCAACTGGAAAGCAAGGGTGTGATTTGATTGTTGAGATGCGTTCAGCTACACTGACAGCAAACTGTGTGTGTTCAGCGCAGTCGGCTCTGGTGCCCTTGTCCTGGACGAGCTTTCACACGCAGGCTTCAGGGGAAAGCAGCTTGAGCTGTAGATATTTTTATTTATTAATAATAATAAAAACAACAATCCTCACATTTGATACAGTGCCATAATCACATCAGTGAGACGTCTCAAAGCGTTTCATGGGATATGCTGTATGGTGAATTAACTGTGTATTTTGTGGGCGAAACACGGCAGTGTCCCACAAACAGCCGTGGATTGAGATTGAGGGACCACAGTTATTTGTTTTATTTTGTGCGGACGTTCAAAACAATTTGTGCGAATGTTTCTGAGGAATGGAAAGGTGGTTTTGGCACGCATCCAGGCAGTAGCTAATCTAACACAAACACAACCCATCAACGTCCAACCCCAGTATTGATAAACTACCACTCGGGGCAGGAATTACACAGCGCTGGTGACACCAGCTCTGTGCTCACTCCAGGGATCAGCTCCGTGCCTCTGCCAAACCCTGCTACATTACCGGCCACGCAGCCAATCACTCGCTGATTGGTGCAGACACATTTTTGATCAACAATGATTTTGCTGTAACCAGCGGGAGCTGACGTCCCAGTTACTCAATAACTTCAAACCCACCCGGGGAGCACAGCCCAGGACAGCAGGCCTCTTCATCTCACAGCCACATTGGCTGGTTAGTGCACGTACACTGGCCGCTATTTCATAAAGCAACAGTGATGGCATTTCATAAAGCAAACGCGCTCCTGCTGTTACACAGAATCGTGGAGTCCTGTAGCTTGGAGGTTGGCACTTTTGCCTCGCAAGCGAGAGGACCTGGGTTTGAATCCCGGGCAAGGTGAAATGTTGGGCAAGTTTCCTTACTCCACACGTCTGTTCACCTGGCACTAAGTGGTAACCCAGTTGTTGGTCGACTGGTGGATCGCTTTCTGGGGATAATAATCCCTCCCCCACAAAACCAAATTTCAATGCCTCAATACACAAATGTATGTGGGACACTGCTGTGCGCAATTGGCTGCCGTGTTTCATCCACAAAATATACAGTCACTCCACTTTACAATATATCCTGTGAAGCGCTTTGAGACGTGTCGAAGATGTGATAAGGATTATTATTATTTAAGTGCCCAGGGATGCTAACCTGGATGGAGGTCGCTATATAAATGTGAGTTGTTATTATTATAATCATACTGACTGTGTAACATGGAAACAAACCACTGGCCGGACAAATCTCGCTGCGTGATGTCACTTCTGGGCGTCACCTTCTACCATCTCTCATCTCTCTCTCCCTCAAAATCCTCCTAGTTTACCGCCCCCCAAGACCTCCTGACTTCTTCCTCACTGATATCTCCTCTCCTCTCATCCCTGTCCCTCTGCACTGACCACCTGCTCATAATGGGTGATTTCAACCTCCACCTAAACTCCCCTTGCACCACCTCCTCGGATTTCACTGCCCTCTTCTCCTCCCTAAACCTCACCCTCCACATCAACTCACCGACCAACAACATGGTCACTCCCTCAAACTCGGCATCACATATCGCCTTGACATTTCTGACCTGTCTCTCACGGACAAGGCCATGTTGGACCACTTCTTCATCTCCCTGTCCTCCCGCATCCCCCTCCCCTCTTCCAAACCCTCCACTATCTTTTTCTGCCCTTGGAAAAAGCTTCCCGCTGAATCCCTCTTCCTCGGACCTCCTCTCCTTCTGGCCCTCCACACGCAGCGATCCTGATGCAGCCATCAAGCTGCTGAATGACTCTCCACAACCTTCAATTCCCTGGCTCCCCTGAAATACAGGGTTGTTTCTAAACCCACCCGCTCCCTCTGGTACAACAGTCATCTCTGCTCACTCAAAACACAAACCCAGATGTCGAGCGCAGATGGCAGAAATCCGGCCTCACAATTCACCGCCAGCTGTGGCTCGAGCACCTTCACACCCATCACCTCTCCCTTTCACAGGCCACAACTGACTTTTACTCCAACGTCATCCTGGAGGCAAACAATAATCCAAAGGCACTGTTTCCACCGTGCAGCCCCTCAAACCGCCTCTATCCTCACGTCAAACACCAAGTACGAAGAGGTCCTGCTGTCTGGTTTGTGCCCTGACTGCCCACAGCACAGAGACAGCGCTTGTCAAACTCACAAACAACATCCTCCTTTATCTGCGACCAGGACTCCCTCTGGCTCCTCGTCCTCCTGGATCTCTCTGCACATTTGACACAGTTGACCATTCCATCCTCCTCCATCGTCTCTCCTCCCTCATTCACCTTAGTGGGAGCGCACTCACATGGTTCGAGTCTTACTTAACCAACCATTTCATCTCGGCAAATGCTTTCTCCTCTCGCCCCCACCTGGTCATCAGTGGGGAACCCCAGGGCTCCATCCTTGGCCCTCTTCTTTTCCTTATCTTTATGCTCCTTCTGGGTGATGTCTGATGTCATCCGCAGGCACAGCGTAAACTTCTAGTTTGCTTCCTCCAGCACCAACTCCAGGTCCCCAATGTTCTATTAGCTTGTCTGGCAGACATCAAGGCCTGGATGAGGGTAAACTTCCGGCAGCTGAACATGGACAAGGTGGAAGCCATACTCCTTGCAGATCTTTACACTCATGTTCAAATCCCTTCACTCCCTGATAGTTCCTTACCTCTCCAACCTCCTCACTCCCCAATCCTCCACCCGGCACCTCTGCTTGACTGGGACTGGCCTCCTGCTCATCCCTCGCACCCTCCGCCCACCATCAGAGGTCGTGCTTTCAGTTACTATGCCCCAAAACGCTGGAACACTCTCACTCAATCCCTCCTCCTTGCCCCCTCTCTCCCCTTTTTTAAGTCACACCTCAAAACCTTCCTCTTCGACCGTGCTTATGGCCACCTTCCAACCCCTCTCCGCAGCTCAGAGTCAGGCTCCGCCACTGTTAAGTACTCTGGGACCCTGCCCTGTGTGGAGGGCGCTAAGTTGCAAGTTGTTGTTGTTGGCCCAACTAGTCTGAGCAGGTGTTTATACTCCACATGAGCCTCCACTCCTAATCCCCTCTCCCTCCTCCTCTCTTCCCTTCTCCTCATATCTTCTGTTGAATTGATAGCAACATGGACAACATTGCATGGGCTCCTTGAGGCAATGACACCAGTTACAAACACTACAGCTCAGCCAAAGGCCTCCATATACAATCATATTACAGCACAGAAGGAGGCCATTCGGCCCATCCTGCTTGTGCCGGCTCTTTGAAAGAGATACCAACTAGTCCCACTCCTTGGCTCTTTCCCCATCATTCTGCAATTTGTTTGTCCTTTTTGAGCATCTATCTAATTCCTTTTTGAAAACTATTATCAAATCTGCTTCCACCAGCCTTTTAGACCGTCCATTCCAGACCATAATAACTCGCTGCATAAAAAATGTCTCCTCATCTCCCCTCTGGTTCTTTTGCCAATTATCTTAAACCTGTGTCTTCTGGTTTCCGACCTTCCCGCCAGAGGAAACAATTTCTCCCTATTTACTCCTCATAATCCTGACTATAAATACTGTATATAAGGGATGCCGGGCAGTAAGTTTTGCAAGTCTTGCCCAAGGGCGGATAAGAACTGGTACCAGGGCTGTCACTGTGTACAGCAGCAGCTGAACACACTCCGCAGTCAGCTGGGAATATTGACATTTAATCATCAATTGACATCAATTAATAATTCCTGCTACAGCGAGATCAGTCTCGGGTGCGTGTAAATATTCTAAATTGTAGGTAAGAAATACAACATTGGCACACAGCAAAACTCAACACCTAATCCTCTCTCAGGCACAAACACACACACACACACAGACATATATATATACACAGACACACGAGAACAGACGCCCACAGACAGACATATATACACACACACACACACAAACAGACATACACACACAGACAGATACATACACAGACACACAGGACACACGCACACAGACATACAGATATACATACACACATAGACATGCACCCAGACAGACACAGGCACACGCGCGCGCACACACACACGCACATACACACAGACATACACACACAAATTCTCCCATATTGAGTAGTCATTCTCTTCATGCTGACGTTTGGGGTTTTGCTGTGCTCAATAGCTGCCGCATTTGCCACAAAATCCCGATCTCACACATGACAGTAATTACTTGTGAAGTGCTTTGAGACGTTTTGACTTGATAAGGCTCCATAAAAATGCAAGCTCTCTGTGTTTTATGAGTGTGCACACAGCCTCACTCAGACATTTCAGCACACTGTACAGGGAAGGAATTGAACAGTGAGGAATCTGAGCAAAAACAAAGCCCCGACTGCTGTTTTGGGGAATAAAAGACACGAGACAAGACGTGGCGTCTAAAGTTGTGTCTCAGAAAATAAGGAAACACTTTTCAACTGTGTATTTTCCTAATTTGCTGAATATGGCACTGAAACTCAATGTTCACTCCCTGCTCTCAGTGGCTCCAGCTCCGGTTTGCTCCATGTGTCCCGACCTGCCTGTCCCACCATCAGCAGACAGGTCTTCAGTCTCTCTGCCCCACCCTCTGGAACTCCATTCCACAGTCCCTCCACCTCACCCCCCCACTCCCTCACCTCCTTCAAGACCCTCCTCTTCAACCAACCTTCAGTCACCCTCCCACCCCTTCCCTCCCCACCCTCCACCCCCTCCTGATCCCAATCCCCACCTTGCATGACTGTCAAGCGCTTTGGGACATCCTCCTGACGTGAAAGGCTCCGTGTAAATGTCATTTGTTGTTGCTCCTGTTGTTGCAACCTAGGATTTGAGTCCATAAACTTCGAGACTCAGGAGAGTACAAACGACCGACCCAGGCTGATGAGAGTCAGGCACTGTAGAATATAAGGTTAATAAATAATTGATGACTTGTGCAAGGTGTGTGTTTGCTGATAGATTGAAATTTGGTTACCATAGTAGTTGTGGAAACTCCATGAGAATCCACTTATGTCAACACATCAGGTAAAATCTAGGCTGCATCAAAATATTTGCCTTCCTCCTCACCAAGTGCACAAAACAAGAGTTACTTGTACACTTTTGGGGTGACAATTATTCGGTTTCAACCTAACTATGGACCACTTAATAACATAATACTATAATAATGCATTTGATATGCATATCCATGCATTTGATATGACACCTTATGCAGAGTCTTCGAGACAACAACAACAACAAGATTCCATTTATAAAGCGCCTTTCACGTCAGGAGGACGTCCCAAGGCGCTGCACAGTTGGGTCATGACCCGAGCAGGGGGGAAATGGTCAGGGTGAGGGGAGGAATGGGAGGGAGCGAGAAGGGGGAAGAGAGTCGAGAGGGGAGCTGAAGGCTCGGTCAAAGAGAAAGGTTTTGAGACCGTCCTTGAAGGAGGAGAGGGAGGAGGCGGCGAAGGCACTGGGGGATAGAGTTCCAGAGCCTCGGGGCTGAGAGGCTGAAGGCCCGACCACCAATGGTAGGGCGGTTGGGGCGGGGGACGTGGAGCAGACCGGAGCCGAAGGAACGGAGGGTACGGGCAGGTAGGTAGGGGGATAGTAGGTTGGAGAGGTAGGAGGGAGCAAGGCCGTGAATGGCCTTGTAGGTGAGGATGAGGATCTTGAAGTCAATCCTCTGGGGGATGGGGAGCCAGTGGAGGCGAGCGAGGGTGGGAGTGATGTGGTCCCGAAGTCTGGTGCGGGACAGTACACGAGCTGCAGAGTTCTGGATGACCTGCAGTGTGGAGGGAGGTGGCGGGAAGGCCGGCGAGGAGAGAGTTCCCATAGTCCAGTCTTGAGGTGACAAAGGCGTGAACCAGGGTTTCAGCCGCGTGAGGGGTGAGGTAATGGCGTAGTCTGGCGATGTTCCGGAGGTGATGGAAGGCGGTGCCAGTTGTGGTGCAGATGTGAGGGAGAAAGGACAGCTCAGGGTCGAACAAAACGCCGAGGTTCCTGACTGGCTTTGAGAGGTGGAGAGTGCGGCCTTGGATGCTGATGGTGTCAGCGCCTGAGGTGCGGAGGCGCTGACGTGAGCCAATCAGGAGGGCCTCGGTTTTTCGCACGTTGAGCTGAAGAAAGTTGTCTCTCGTCCAGGACTCGATGTCGGACAGACAGCTGTCAGGACATCGGTGGTCGTGGAGTTGAGAGTAGAGGAGGAAAGGTAGAGTTGGGTGTCATCCGCATACATGTGGAAGTTAACTCCATGTCTGCGGATGATGTCACCAAGGGGGAGACGTCTCAAAGCGCTTCACAGAATATACCGTAAAGTGGAGTGACTGTGTATTTTGTGGGCGAAACGCGGCAGCCGATTGCGCACAATGATGTCTCCACAAACAGTCGTAGAATACATGACCAATTTGTTATTTATTATTAGACTATATAAAGGTGTCACTGTTAATATCAGGCTATATAGAGGTGCTCACTGTTAATATTAGACTATATAGAGATGTCACTGTTAATATCAGACTATATAGAGGCTCTCACTGTTAATATCAGACTACATAGAGGTGTCAGTGTTAACATCAGACTATATAGAGGTGCTCACTGTTAATATCAGACTATATAGAGGTGCTCATTGTTAATATTAGACTATATAGAGGTGTCACTGTTAATATCAGACTATATAGAGGTGTCACTGTTAATATCAGACTATATAGTGTGGAGTCCTGTAGCTCAGTGGTTAGAGCACTCGCTTTGCAAGCGAGAGACCTGAGTTCAATTCCAGGCAGAGGGCGAAACCTTGGGCAAGTTTCCTTACTCCACACAGAACCTAATAATAATCCCTCCAAAACAAAACAATAATAAATTGGTTATTTCCATCTGCAACTGTTTGTGGGACATTGCTGTGCGCAATTGGCTGCCGCGTTCGCCCACAAATATACAGTCAATTCACTTTACAGTGTGTTCTGTGAAGCGCTTTGGGATGTCCTCCCGACGTGAAAAGCGCTATATCAAATGCAAGGATTATTATTATTATTATTATTATTATTATTATTATAGAGGTGTCACTGTTAATATCAGACTATATAGAGGTGTCACTGTTAATATCAGACTATATAGAGGTGCTCACTGTTAATATCAGGCTATATAGAGGTGTCACGGTTAATATCAAACTATGTAGAGGTGCTCACTGTTAATATCAGACTATATAGAGGTGTCAGTGTCACTGTTAATATCAGACTATATAGAGGTGTCAGTGTCACTGTTAATATCAGACTATACAGAGGTGTCACTGTTAATGGAACAGTATATCATGGTGTAAGGAACAACTGATAACGTAAATTCTGTACACGTAGTGTTCAGTGATATAGTGTCTTGCGGGGCTCTTGATAAAATAATTTTGTGTACAAATTACAGTCACTACACTTCACAGAATCATAGAATCGTGTAATTATACAGCACAGAAGGAGGCCATTCAGCCCATCGTGTCAGTGCTGGCTCTTTGTGCAAATCAACCCCAATCCCACAGTCCCTTCGCCACCTCCCTTTGCCTCCTTCAGAATCCGTCACAGACCATCCTCTTTGGCCGCACCTTCAGTCACCTTCCTAACCCTCCCCTCCCCGCCCTCCATTCCTCCTGATCCTAAACCCCAGCTCGGGTCGGAATCCCTGACTGTCCGGTGCCTTGGGACGTCCTCCCAATGAGAAAGGTCTGGAAAAATATAATTTGTTGCTAATGTAAGCTCAAAACTTACTTTAATTCATATTCATTCAAGATAGTGTGTTTATCTCGGTGTCAAATGAGTATTATCTTGTAAGTTGCACAAACTGTAAGATCTCACACGCTAAACAGTGGCAGCTTGTGCTTCAGTGAAGGGCAGCCCAGCAGCTGGTGGCTGTTTGTAGTAAGTTCTGGTTGGATGAACGAGCGGATTCCTATTTACTGCTGGTAAACAGAGGCGTGCGGAGTGAGGAAACTTGCCCAAGATTTCACCCTCCCCCGGGAAATGAACCCAGGTCCTCTCGCTTGCGAGTTAAATCCTCTAACTGCGCTACAGGACAACACAAGAATTTAATGTTACGGAGTGCGGTGTCGGTGAGCGATGAGCTGATACAGCAAGGCTGGTGCAGATCACTCTCAGCTGCCCTTCTGAAGGGGGCGGGGAGGGAAGTGGGGCGATGGTGGGCGGGTAGGCAGAGGGGTGGTGGGGACCAGGGTGGTGGGGTGGGGGGGTGGCGGAGGGGAAGTGGAGGCCAGGGATCAGCAAGCTGAAGCAGCTTAAAGCACTTAAACAAAGCAAGTCTCTGAAACGGTTCAATTGTTTGATTGCTGACCGATGCTACACGACTGTTCATTAGCCAAATCAATCCGACCTCAGTTTGGGCCGTGTACAGGGAATAACGCAATTATTAATATATCGTGAAGTTATTGAGGGCAGCTTCTTGACTCAACACTTGAGAGTCTCAGTAAACGCAATGAGAGGAGAGAAATCCTCAGACTGACTGCGTGGAGGCTTGCACAAGCTGACAGAGCTGGTTTACACAGACTGTACTGGCGGGCAGGCGAGCGAACAGGTGAGCGAGCGTACACCTTGGCCTTTATTCTGAACATTCTTTCAGCTCAGCAAACACCACAGCTTCACATTCCAGAGGGATTTCCTTCATTGAACTTTCAAGGGATTGATAGGTTTGAAGGAATGCAAATGGAGGTGCCGTGTGCCAGAAACAGCAGCAAGGCATCACCATCTCAGGCTCCACCGGCTCCCTATCACCGAATAGATCTATTTCAATATCCTTTCACTCGATTTCAAATCCCTTCATATCCTGGGACCTCCCTACCTCTCCGACCTGCTCACCCCCCAACCCACAACCCGCTGCCTCCGCTCGAGTGGCTCCAGCCTCGTGCATGTCCCTCGTGCCCTCCCTTCCACCATCTGTGGCTGCACTTTCAGCCACTAGACCCTGAAACTCTGGAACTCTCTTCCTCTATCCCTCCGTCTTGTCCCTTCCTTCCCCATCTTCATAAGGCGCCTGAAGACCTTCCTATTTGGCCGTGACCACGGTCACCTCCCACTCCCCCCGGCTCAGAGTCGTGCTCTGCCACTGTCAAGCGCTCTGGGACGCTGCCCTGCGTGAGGGGCGCTGTGTAAATACAAATTGTTGTTGTTGGTAGCAGGCATGGACTGGACCTATGTTATGGCCTCCACACTGCTCTGGCTCATGCAAAACCCTGGGGAGGTCAGTGTTACATTTCAGCCAGGACCCCCTGCAAACCGGCTGATAATTGTAAGACTTTGAGTGTCGTCCCCACTGCCACAGGGTTACAGTTGGACATTCTCATGTAAGAGCCAGAGCCTCACCCAGGCCACACACACGTGGTTGCCTCGTGTCATTGAGACGTCTCAAAGCGCTTCACAGATTATATTGTAAAGTGAACTGACTGTTTATTTTGTGGGCGAAACATGGCAGCCAATTGCGCACAGCAGTGTCCCACAAGCAGTTGTGGATTGCATGACCACATTTCTCTTTGGAGGCATTATTAATAATAATAATAATCCTTACATTTGATATAGCGCTTTTCACGTCTTCTAGACGTCCCAAAGCGCTTCACAGAATTTACTGTAAAGTGAATTGACTGTATATTAGTGGGCGAACGCGGCAGCCAATTGCACACAGCAATGTCCCACAAACAGTCATGGATTGAAAATGACCAATTTATTATTGTTTTTTTTTGGAGGGATTATTATTAGGCTCTGTGTGGAGTAAGGAAACTTGCCCAAGGTTTCGCCCTCTGCCTGGAATTGAACTCAGGTCTCTCACTTGCAAAGCGAGTGCTCTAACTACTGGGCCACAGGACTCCACTATTATTAAAATTTAAAGGGATTATTACCCCCGGAAAGCGATCCCCCAATCAACTAACAACCAAGTTCCTAATTACTGCTGGTAAACAGAGGCGTGTGGAGTAGGGATACTTGCCTGACGTTTTGCCCTACTCGGGAATCAAACCCAGGGCCTCTGGTTTGCGAGGCGAGCGCTCTAACCACTGAGCTACAGGAAAGTGGGGGCAGAAAGAGGAGTCTCCATCTGTGTGGTAAAATCCAACGACTTGAGTTCTCAAATGTAAAACTCCTCCCTTTTGGACGTGTATATTGTGGAGCATCCATAAATCCACAAATCCATGAATCCAGCCGCTTTTGTAATGAAAGTGTGCTTCTGTCTGTAATAACGCAGATAATCCACTGAGATGCCTTGGCTCCGTCGCACACTGGTTCGCTCGGCCTACAGGCATGTTGGAAACGACACAATCTCACACACGCTCTTCACTTTGATTTGCATTAAGAAACTCCAGGCTCCAAACAAGGAACACAGACCAGACTCTGAGATCAATCCTTTATCATCACATCACCCACTGACGCAGACAAGTACCAGCGAGGGCTTTTATTTATCCACCGCAGAGTGGGCACTGGACACATCATTAAAAGACTTTTAATCACCAGATAATGTCATCGTGCTCACCAATAGCTGAAAGCATGGGACTCGCTGCCCTTGACTTGAACAGCTTCTTCTGTGCACTCAGGATTTTACAGTTACTAACACGGCACTCGGGTGTGTTGTGCTGCCGACACCATGAGGGAGCGCGGTGCCCAGAGCCGCGGTGAAACAACAACAGTCCCGGCTATTGATACGGAGCGTGATCTGTTCTAATGTCAAACTGCCTCAAAGTTCTCACCAGCAATTGTGGTCAAGAGCAATGATTGGATGTTTGTTGGCAAACACAGAGCCAGACTGAGCACCACACGCTCTCACACACATTCACACCAAGTGAATGAACAATTTAACTCTTGGAGTTGTGTCACACATTATTTAATCTAAAGAGGGCAGAAAGGATCTCAAGTGAATGTAGTGCAGTCCTGTAGTGTAGTGGTTACAGTACTCCCCCCGGTTTGATTCCTGGGCAGAGCAAAACCTTCGGCAAGTTTCCTTACTCCACACACCTCTGTTCAGTAGGAACCCACTTGTTAGTCGATTGGCGGATCACTTTCTGGGGGTAATAATCCCTTTAAATTTTTTAAAATTTGTTCAATCAATCCAAGACTGTTTGTGAGGACCCTGCTCTCTGCAATTGGCTGCCACATTTCGCCCACAAAATACACAATCACTACACTTTGCAGTATATTCCGAGAAGCGCTTTGGATATATCTCAACGATGTGATAAGACGTGATATCAAATTCAAGGATTGTTACTACAATGTGATTAGGTGCCAGTAAAGACTGGATTGAGAAACAACCCCACACGGCCACGAGCCGGGGGTTTCCCTGTAACTGTGGCTACAGATGGGCAAAATGTCCCAGAAACACGCAGCCAATCAGCGAATAGTTTTATTCCCCAGTTTACCCCCGTCCCCCCACCTCCCCCCGCGACAGGATACCAAGTGGGCAAGGCTACAAGTGAAGGGAAACATCTTCATTCTCTCTGAGTTCTTCAACATCTCCGCACGGCTCCACTGTTCCGACCTTCTGGGTAGAGACCAATCCAGAGTCATGTTCAACTCCTGTCCACCCCCCACCACAACAGTCAGTGTCTCGTTAATGTGATGGAATTTGTGGCCACAGTTATTGGTTTCGAGGTAGAATTTGAAGTTTGCTACATCCCAAGGCTTTCAATCATACAATGGCATTACACATCCCTGAGAGCAGAACTGGCTTATAGCCCAAAGACACTCATTTAAAAATGATACAAACTCCTTCATTTTTTCAAAGCTATTAGCCCAGGGCGTTGCACAGGATAAGGCAGTTATAAAGCAGTCACGTGGTTCACGCTGACAGATCAATATATAACAAACTAAATTGCTAAAGGATCGCACTAACCACGAGATGGTGAGGAATGAAGGAAGGATCTTGTGTCCTGATCCTGGGACGCACCACACAACAGGGAAAGGCAAGCCTCCGCCAGGATAATTCTTCTTGTCATCGCCTCACTGGCAGAAACACCTTCCTGCCTGAGTGAGGAGAATTCATTCAGCAGCCCACGAGTGGAGATTTACAAGCTTCATTTGCTGAAGCCTCCTTTCGGCACAATTTTAAATGCTTGTCTGAATGTTTAAGAACAGCAGTGTTGGCACGCTGCCATTAGGCAGTTGATGTATGTTCCCGGCTTCCGTCCAGCACTTCACACCGGAAACTCAAATGCAATTCAGCGTAAAAAAACTCAATTAGAAAATAAGAACAACTACGACAACTTACATTTATATAGCATCCTTCACACTGGCCGGCGTCTCAGAGCCCGAGGCTGAGCCAGGGGGAAGGGGAAGGTGACCGTAGACACAGTCGAAGAAGAAGCGCGACCTGAAAATGGGGAGGAGGGGTAAGGGGTAAGGTGAAGGGCTTGAGGTAGACAGTTACACACTTTAAGGGCGTAGTGGCTGAAAGCAAGGCCACTGATGGTGGGGAGGAGGGATCGGGGTCAAGGAGGAGGCTGGAGCCAGTGGGGTGGAGGCAGCGGGCAGTAGTGTAAGGAGAGAGCAGGTTGGAGAGAGCGAGGGGACATGTCAGGGCCTGAAGAGATTTATATGCAAGTGTGAGGATCTTGAAATCAGTCCGCTCTGTGACAGGGGCCAGTGCAGTTTGACAAGGACTGAGGTAATGGAGGTACGGAGTTTGGTGTGGGTGAGAATGTGGGCGGCAGAGTTTTGAATTGGTTGAATTTTGTGAGTAGTGGAGCTGGGGAGACCAGCGAGGAGGGCATTTGAATTGTTGTGGAACATAAGAATTTGCTGAAGGAAAGAATGCAGGATCCAGATCAACCTTCCACCATCCTGCCAGTCAGTCACATGCACATTCACATGTCCTAAACTATATTAGAATTTTCAGACTTTAATCATTCAGCTCTATGTAAAGGGAATGAGCAATCACCATGGTTACTTACTTGTCTCCCCCCAGGGCTACAGTAAGGAATGTTCGCAACACCCAGTTTTGCAGAGTGATGGCTTGAAGCCATAGAGAAGGGAGTTTCTTTCTTCTTCCAAACCCCCACCCCCCAATTTGCAACGCTATGGGCTAAGAGCGAGTGAGTGGGACTCTTCCAGATAACTCTTTCAAAGAGCCGACACAGGCACGATGGGCCGAATGCCCTCCTTCTGTTCTGTAAAATTCTATGATTCTATTAAATCCCTCACTCACTCCATGGCTGTTTGTGGGACAATCAAACTGGCTCCCAGGCTCACTTCACAAAACACAGTCACTACACCACAAAATACAGCCGCTACACCACAAAATACAGTCACTACACCACTTTACCGTATACCCTGTGAATTGCTCTGGGGTGTCCTCTTGACGTGAAAGATGCTGTACAAATGATAATTATATTATTAATTATTATTATTATCGTTATCATCATAATTATTATCATTATTATAATGCCTCTCACAGAGTTCTTGATTTCAGATATTTCTCTGAGGGGCCGTTGCAAACCAAGGGAGAGAAATATATTACTTGTTTTCTCTCATCTGTTAAAGACAAATTACAGTGTGTAGATTGATTCTGTGAATAAACACACAGACAGAAGCTCTTGCACTGTGTTGAGCAGCCGTTTCAGGGCACTGTGCAGCCTGTGAGTTATAGTGCTACAGGAAGAGGTTGTGTGCAGTATATCTATAACATTTATAGCTGTGGCCTTGCTCATTAATAATGCAGCCGCTGCTTATTCTCTGCCTTTTACTGCACTCTGTATGGTGCCCTTCCTCCTCGCTTCAGTCTTGTGAAGAGAGCTGGCGATGGAGTCACTGCACAGGACAGAGCTTTGCACCAAGTAGGCAGTGTGTTTATTCTGTGCATTGATACCATTAAGCCACGGGGGAGGAGGAGAGTTTAAGCTAATAGGCTTTAACCTTGTACGATATGCTTCTTGTGCATTGCTCTGCATTCATCACTTTAAACAGCTCCCACCACTAACAGACCTGTAATCGCCAGCACTTTGCCCTCAAAATGCTCTCTCTCCAGATACGGCCCAGTTTAGAAGGGAATTAAAGCTAAAATTACACGACTAGGAGTTGTCACAAGTCTATATCGTGCGAGATTTCACACACGCCACAATTAGGCTTTCGTGAAACCTGATTTTTTAAGGTTAGAAAACAGCCTTCTCGTCCAAATGGTAAACCTTTCTTTCCAGAATTAGGTAAACAGGGAGAGAGAGAGCGCATTCCAATCCAACAATCTATCTCTGGGATTTCCATGTGTAGGTGGGATGCCTGGAAATCTCAGCTTCGTTTGGAGACTCTTAAACAGGTGATTGATTTCCACATGTTAAAAAAGCATCCGGGATACTAGGCTTTATAAATAGGGGCATAGAATAAAAAGTCAGGAAATTATGATGAACCTTTATATAAAACACTGGTTAGGCCTCAGTTAGAGACTGTGTTCAATTCTGGGCCCCACACTTTAGGAAGGATGTCAAGGCATTGGAGAGAGTGCAAAGGAGATTTACCAGAATGGTACCAGGAATGAGGGACTTCAGTTATCAGGAGAGGTGAGAGAAGATGGGATTATTCTCCTTGGGGCAAATTATGAGGGGATTCAATAGGGTGAATAAGGGGAAACTATTCCCACTGGCGGGTGGGTCGGTAACCCGAGGACAATTTAAAATAGTTGTTAAAAGAAACAGAGGGGAGGGGAGGAGAATGTTTTCACACAGCGAGTTGTTGGGATCACCAGCCTGAAAGGGTGGGAGAAGCTGATTTGATAATAACTTTTAAGGGAGAAGTAGATAATTATTTGGGAAGGACAAGTTTGCAGGGCTATGGGGGAGAGAGCGTGGGAGTGGGGTTGAATTCGAAAGCTCTTTTCAAAGAGCTGACAAAGACACAATGGGCTGAATGGCCTCTCTCTGTATAATTCCTCTGTGCTGTATAATTCTATGATTCTATGATGTGACAGACACCCAGCTGACCGACCCCAAAAAAACAGTGGCAAAAATCTGCTTAAAGAATTGCAAGTAAAGAATTGATTCTGAAGAAGTGACAGCAGCTGGTGATGGTGGGCAGAGAAGATGCGTGTGACAATCAAAGTGAGCGGAGGATTGAAAATAGACTTTGTGGAGTCCTGTATGGTATTGGTTAGAGCACTTGCCTCGCAAGCAAGAGGACCTGGTTCCCGGGTGGGATGAAACATTGAGCAAGTTTCCTTACTTCACGTTTACCGAGCAGTAAGTAGGAACCCAGTTGTTAGTCGATTGGCGGATTGGTTTTCCAGGGGGGTGATAAACCCTTCAAAAAATAATAATAACTTGGTCACTCAATCCACGACTTTGTGGGACACTGCTGTGTGCATTTGGCTGTTTGGTTTCACCCACAAAATATAAAGTCAATTTACAGTGTATCCTGTGAAGAGCTTTGAGACGTCTTAACAACGTAATAAGGCACTGTATCAAATGCCAGGATTATTATTATTATTAAATTCAGGAGACAACTTGTGAGGCTCACTGTTGGGATAGTGGCACTGGAAGTCCTGGCCTCACACCTAAAGCATGAAGTTGGAGATCCCATTTCTACATGGATTATATATAAATATAGATTTCTATAAAAATAGCCAGTTTATAGTGAGTCGTGTACAATTCTTGTGCAGTTTGTGTGAAAGAGAAAGTAAACAGTCTTGTCCATGTGAGACGTGCTAAGCTATTTATAATCTCTTTACTGGAAACTGAAGGACATTCGATAAACACAGGATGTAATAAAGCTACCCAGTTCCATCTCCCTTCCCATCACTTCACTGCCAGCATCGCAGGCCGGTTAGCACTCCATGTACCATTCACACTGCAGGCGAGAGGCACATTAATAACGCGGCTTAATGTGTGCCTTTCCCCCCTTCGCGAGCAGCACTTTTCTCATTACATTGATCAATAATACAATAATCAGCCTCCGCGGATCGTCTCCAGTGCGACTGGGAGACAACAATCCTCAGTCCGTGGTCCACAGCCACCTGATCTGCCACGGTTTCTAAGCTTCAAAGACAGGGAGAGGTGATCAATGTTTATTTGTTCTAACATCCGAGGTACGACAGAGCAACGTTTAGAACAGCAGGAAGATAGAATCTGAGAACGTTTCACATCTTTCCTTTCTCGGCCTGGAGCCAGTGTGCAGGCAGGCAATGCTCCTCACACCCAGGGATCAAGTTAACAACACAAGCATGCGCTGAGCAGAGCTGCTTCCAGGCAAGAGGCATGCAATCAAGGACAGAATATACCGAACATTCCTCTGCTCCAGAAACACTTCAACATTTCAACAATCAGTGAGTTCCTCCCCACCACCCCGTGAACAGATGAGGAAGAGAGAGAGGGAGGGAATAAATAATAATAATAATAATAATCCTCACATTTGATATCACGCCTTATCACGTCTTCGAGATGTCTCAAAGCGCTTCACAGAATATACTGTAAAGTGAATTGACTGTATATTTTATGAGCGAAACACGGCAGCCAATTGCACACGGCAGTGTCCCACAAACAGTCATGGGCCGAGTGCAACAAAATTATTACTTATTTTTTATTTATTTTTATTTTGAGGGGATTATTACCCTCAGAAAAGTGATCCGCCAATCAAATAACAACCAGGTTCCCACTTACTGCTGGTAAACAGAGGCGTGTAGAGTAAGGAAACTTCCCTAACATTTCACCCTGCCTGGGAATCAAACCCAGGTCTCTTTGTTGCAAAGTGAGTGCTCTACCCACTAAGCTACTGGTCAATTCTTTAGTTCGGGAGGGGAAAGAATTCAGCCAGGGTTCCAAATACTCTGGGTTTTAGCTAAAAGTTAAAGAATAAAGACTTTATAGATGAAGGACAGTCCTGGAAAGGGAGCACAATTGAACTCCATCTCCCGGAGTCCTGTAGCTCAGTGGTTAGAGCCCTTGCCTCGCAAGCGAGAGGACCCAGGTTCGATTCAGAATCAGGACAAAACCTTAGGAAAGTTTCCGTACTCTACACGCCTCTGTTTATCCAACAGTAAGTACGAACCTGGTTGTTGATTGGCGGATTGCTTTTCTGGGGGTAATAATCCCTTAAAAAAAAATTGTCACTCAATCCACGACTGTTTGTGGGACACTGCTGTGTGCAATTAGCTACTGATTTTCACCCACAAATACAGTCAATCCACTTTACAGTATATTCTTTGAAACGCTTTGAGTTATCTCAATGACATGATAAGGCGTACATCAAAGGCAAGGATTATTATTAGGATTTATTAGAGAGGAGCCTGAATCCTGCCCAGGGTAACACTGGCTGAGGACCTGGGTCCCATTGACGACTTTGGATCTCACTGTGTAGCTTTTGTGGCTCAGCCGGCACTGAGCGTTTTGTAATAAGCCGGGGAAGGAAGGCTTTCACACTGTTGGCACACATTACAGCTGCAAATCAGCATAATTATTTGAAAAGAATACACAACAATACGCAAACGCACAGCAATGATCACATTAGCAAACAATTGCTGAGGTGACTGGCGCCTGCACATGGCAGCAATCAGCCCCCATTCTCTAACAGCAGAGCCGTGCTTCACATC
This sequence comes from Callorhinchus milii, assembly GCF_018977255.1. Classification (NCBI taxonomy): domain Eukaryota; kingdom Metazoa; phylum Chordata; class Chondrichthyes; order Chimaeriformes; family Callorhinchidae; genus Callorhinchus; species Callorhinchus milii. The sequence continues at coordinate 11,902,363 of NW_024704761.1, read as the reverse complement.
TTTACAAACTCACCAGACTCTCTGTGAAATGAGGCATAAATGTTTGAAGATAACATCATCAGGGTGGGTTAGAGACAAGATCCTGTGTGCAGTCATGTTCATTTCCTGTTCCCTTCTCCACTCTCCCAGACATTTATTAGACATTGCAGCCTTCAAGCCCCATTTCTGGAATTTTCCCATCTGTTCATGATGGAGGGTGGTGGGAGAGCAATGGGAATTTCCATGTGAAGATGGGATTCAGGAAACTTTGTTTGGATTGAATATTGTAAAGCGACAGCAATAGGTTTCCGCATGTGTCAGACACTGGGCTGACAATAAAAAAGCATTTCTGTATTCTAAAGTTAGCTGTAATATAACAGAATATAATAGAAAATAACAGTAATATAATTATGCGTTTCTCCCTCAAAATACAATCAACAATTTACAGTATATTCTGTGAAGTTTTGAGACATTTCATCGATGCAATCCAAATCAAGTGCAAGGATCATCATTATTATTATTATTATTATTATTACAATAGCGGTGTCAGTAACCCAGACACAATGGGCTGGAAGTAAAGCCCATCTCCACTGCAGGCTTTTGATGCCTTATATTGTAAATTAAAACCCATATAACAACATGAATATTATTATTATGACAAACAACAACAACTTGTGTTTATCTGGAACCCTTTATGAGGGGTAGTGTCTTGGAGCACATTAACAGCCAACAAGTTTCCTAAATCTCTCTACAAAGAAGTCAGCTGATCAACTTTGCTGCTGAGCGTTTTACTGAGACCAGGTATAAATGACCAGGGTTGGGCAAGTATTCTGGCTGATGAGCCACGTCACAAGTTTTGCTAAGCTTCGCGGGCCACACACTTAATATAGATGCAAATGCTTAATAATAGCTCAAAATCAAGTCTTACACTTGTACATGCATAAAATAAAGTCTATACAATTAACAATAATTAAAATTAGGTTAAATAAAAACAGCTCATTGAGCAGACATTTATTCCATATTGATCATTTAGTCACATATTGATGAGAATGTGAGACACTCACTCAGTGGAAAGAATGAAAGCGCTGATGTGCGTTAACCAGACAATTGAAGTCAGGCATCATATCCGTTGTTGCAATGAGGAGTACTGCTGCAAGGTGGTCATCGGTCATCATGGATCTTTTGATTTATTGAATTTCATCACAGAAAATGTCTCCTCGCATATGTATGTTGATCCAAACAGCACAAGCATCCTCCGGGCATGAGCCTTTACTTTTGGAAAGGTATATTCATTAAGAGAGGCGTAAAACCTGGGAAGTGGCACTGATTTTAATTGGTCCGCAAGCAATGGATCACATTGCAGGTCAATAAGCTCGAGTTGGAGGTCAAATGGGGCTTTGTCAACATCAAATGAGAAAGGTGCAGAGACCAAAGACGGTCATTGTTGAAATTGAAATCCTGGTATTGGTGAGAAAATTTGGCAATTAAATCAAGTAGTGACGAAGTCTACTTTTTAAGGCTTTGATCGCAAACAGTAATCTGCTGCACAGTTGGAAAGTGGGCGAACAGCCTGCTTCCTATCTGACGCGATAAAATAAATAATTTCGTCATAAATGACTTGACACTGCAATACAAATCGTGCACAAAGGCCCTTCCATTGCAGTTTTGAATTCAGTTCATCATGTGGCCCATGATATATAATATAATACTAATAATAACGTAATAATAATATAATTCTTGCATTTGATTATATAATTCTTCACATCTTCTAGACGTCTCAAAACGCTTCACAGAATTGGCTGTAAAGTGAATTGACTGTANTTTTTTGTGGGCGAAACGCGGCAGCCAATTGCGCACAACAGTGTCCCTCAAAGAGTCGTGGATTGAAGTGACCAAATCATTATTGTTTTTTTCTTGATATCAACGGCAAATCCCAATCTGTGGGAAATCCCAATCTTTTTGTTTCATGCTCAAAAATAAATCAATCTCTGCTCCCAGTTCCCACACTCTTTTCAAGACCTTTCCTAAACTAAGACATCTTACATTCGTGTGATACAGAACATCCGTGTGCTCGGCTTCCAATTCCTCAAGCAGAGTTACGCATTGCCTGTGGTTTAATCCTTTTGCTCGAATGTAGTTGACCACTTTTGTAACTGTGTCCACAACATTGCTTAGTTTTAGAACACTCTTACAGAGGACCTCTTGGTGGATAATGCAGTGTAGAAAACAATATTCTGTTTTGGATGTATTTCTTTGACTTGATTTTGAATTCTCTTCAGTAAACCCCAACATTTTTGACTGTCAGATTCGGGCTTCCATCGGTGATCACATTCACCAATTTTTTCACTCCACTCCTAATTTTAAGATACACTTATTTACGGCCTCTAAAAAGTCTTCTCCAGTTGTCGTATCTTTCATTGACTGCATTGATGCCAATTCTTCTGTGAGCTCAAAATATTTGGTGACACCTCTAATAAAAATTAACAACTGGGCTGTGTCTTTGACATCACAACTCTCATCGAGTACCAGTGAAAAACATGCAAAATTGCTTACTTTATTTTGTAACTGTTTTTATTTTCTTTATTTTATTTTTAAATTTATTTTTATTTTGTTTATTTTATTTGTTTTATTTTCCACCCACACTGGTAAAAATATATTTAGAAGTCCATTCTTTGTGGAATATTTGGCCTTCAGCGTCCACTTTGATTTCAGTCAGAAAATCTGGGGCTGGTTTTAATGGGTTCGCAACCTGACTCCACAGAGCTCCCTTGGAAGAAGGGTAATATGGTCTGGAAACTAATGTCTCAGAAATAAGTGGATTAAGGCAAGAGTTCAGACATATTGTGTTAATCCACGTTACAGATCGTTGAATTACATTCCATACGCCCATTTCACCGTTAGCTCCAAGCAGAGTCTCGCCGCTCTGTGTTAAATCGTTTTCCTCTTAAATGTGCTTTCTCTCCAGAGCCAAAAGAAGGTAGAAGAACCAGAGTCTTGTGTTAGAACAAGGACTGAGTGTTTATAGCCAGGTTTATACAGCCTGTAATAGCTCGTCACCCACCTCCAACACAGCAGCAACATGTCTCACACACACACAAACGCACTATGTGTACAGTCCATTACATGGCACCTCAACCATCACGTGAAAGAAAGCCTCTCTACCTCCCTCCCCCCCCAGCACACACAGGTGAAGTTACCAATAATAATAATCCTTGCATTTGATACAGCGCCTTATCATGCCATTAAGACGTCTCAATGCACTTCACATAATATACTATGGAGTCCTGTGGCCCAGTGGTTAGAGGACATGCCTTGCAAGCGAGACACCTGGGTTCAATCCCAGGCAGAGGGCGAAACCTTGTGCAAGTTTCCTTACTCCACACGCTAATAATAATAATAATAATAAATAATAATCCTTGAATTTGATATAGCGCTTTTCACGTCGGGAGGACGTCCCAAAGCGCTTCACAGAACACACTGTAAAGTGAATTGACTGTATATTTGTGGGCAAACGCGGCAGCCAATTGCGCACAGCAATGCCCCACAAACAGTCGTAGATTGAAAATGACCAATTTATTATTGTTTTGGGTTTTTGGAGGGATTATTATTAGGCTCTGTGTGGAGTAAGGAAACTTGCCCAAGGTTTCGCCCTCTGCCTGGAATTGAACTCAGGTCTCTCGCTTGCAAAGCGAGTGCTCTAACCACTGAGCTACAGGACTCTACAATAATCCCTCCAAAACAAAACAATAATAAATTGATGATTTTCAGTCCATGACTGTTTGTGGGACGCTGCTGTGCGCAATTGGCTGCCGCGTTTCGCCCACAAATATACAGTCAATTCACTTAACAGTCTATTCTATGAAGCGCTTTGAGATGTCGAGAAGACGCGAAAAGCGCTTTACCAAATGCAAGGATTATTATTATTATTAATAAAGTGTAGTGAGTGTATTTTGTGGGTGAAGCGTGGCAACCAATTGCGCACAGCAGCGTCCCACAAACAGCCGTAGATTGAGTGAACAAATTATACATATTTTTTGGAGGGATTATTACCCCCGCCAATTGTCTAACAACCGAATTCCTGCCTCCTGCTGGGTAAACAGAGGTGTGTGTGTGTGTATGGAGTAAGGAAACTCTTTTTTTTAAATATATATTTATTTATAAATATAATATTTAGTGCAACAGGAATCCAAAACAAACACAACATCTTCTGTTACAATATTTTTCCTTTTCTCCCAATACAAAAAATATACCATTGTTGACGGTACATTCCTTCCCTTTTTTGGGGGGGGGTGATGCTCTCTTTAAAACAGTCGGGAGTCGCCCCTGTGTACATCACATCCTCGTGGGCGCCCGCACACACCCTGGTAAGGCGCTCTTGACGCTTTCTGAAGGCACCCCGATGTGCATGTTTACTGTACATACATTTTTGGGATGCTCTTTGGTTACATCTCAAGTGTCCTTCTGTATGCTTACTTCAGTCAGTTTTGAGTGTACTCCTGGGCCATGTACATTAATACCGAGATGGCCTCACACTTTATCACCATATTTTTCCCGGTGATGGACAGCGAGAGCTGACGCCACATCACCAGTTTCTTCCTCACTATGTCTAGATGCAACTCCCAGCTTTTTTGGCCCACCCCAGCAGCCCAAACCAGATGCCGGGGACTTTGATGTAGTTCTGGCTTCACTGCAAATAGTTTGTGATTGCATTCTTTCCAGTCTCCAGAATACCTTACCAGGCTTTCCTGGTGGTGGACCTTGGCTTCCGAGAATTTGCCCAAAACGGTCGCAAAGGTCTAGCAGCTCAAGACTGATTTTTGGTCTGTGCAAAAGAAGGTGACATCAACCATATATAGGGAGGCCGTGGGTTGTGTGCCGTGGCTGCTGGGATGGTGACACCTCTGATGCTCTTGTCCCTCCTGATGGCCTGTGCAAAGGGTTCGATGCAGCAGGCAAACGGGTTGGGTGTAAGGGGCAGCAACTGCCTGATTCCCGACCTGACAGGAACGGCTCAGTCTCGTACTCTTTGACTGCGACTGTGCTACAGATGTCTGTGTAATAATAATAATAATAATCCTTGCATTTGATATAGCGCTTTTCACGTCGGGAGGACGTCCCAAAGCACTTCACAGAACACACTGTAAAGTGAATTGACTGTATATTTGTGGGCGAACGCGGCAGCCAATGCGCACAGCAATGTCCCACAAACAGTCGTAGATTGAAAATGACCAATTTATTATTGTTTTTGGTTTTGGATGGATTATTATTAGGCTCTGTGTGGAGTAAGGACACTTGCCCAAGGTTTCGCCCTCTGCCTGGGATTGAACTCAGGTCTCTCGCTTGCAAAGCGAGTGCTCTAACCACTGAGCTGCAGGACTCCACAACTCCACAACTGTGTAGAACAGTGGAATCCACTAGCCTATTCCCTCTCCCAAGACACATTTTGGAGAGTACCTCATCCATGTAGCTGTGAGATATCCTGTCCACCTTCTGCCCCTTTTGCCTGTACAGTGGGGAGAAACTGCCTTTCCTCGTAGACTCTGCCATGATCCCTGTTGTTATATCGGCCTCCAGCAGGTCTGGGCCCATCATGTCCCACAGAGCCAAAAGAAAGTAGAAGAACCAGAATCTTGTGTTAGAACAAGGTCTTGTCCTGCTGCCCATTACCTTCTCCTCTCGTAGAACTCCCCCGGGAGTCCGTCTCCTCCGCGGGTCTTACCGGTCTGGAGGGCTTTGACTCTCTGGTCAGTTTGTCTAGGGAGAGAGAGAGCGAGAGAGGGCTGGATGAGGAGCGTCAGGAGCACTTAGACAGCCCTCTCTCTCTCTGAGATCCTGGGAGGCCGAGCTCTCTGTGGGTTTCTCACAGTACAGATCGATATAAAAGGATCTGATGATCCTCTACATACCGGCCAGCTCCCCGTGCACCAAACCCTCAGTCCAGCGATAACACAGCTGGCTCTGTTCGCTTTCCAAAAGAAGAAACGTGAGTGCGTCTCGTCCTGTTGTGCCATGGCTCCCCGGATTTGAAGACAACCCTGGAGGCCTCGGTGGCAATGTGCGCTGTTTGCTGTGTTCCTTTCTGACGTGAGTTCCCTTGGCTTGATATTGCAGTAGCTTCTGCAGTTTGGTCTTAGGGGAACTCAGTTAAAGTTTTGCCCTGCCTGAGAATCGAACCCGGGTCCTAGCGTTGGTGAGGCGAGTGCTCGAACCAATACCCTGAGGTATGGGGACTTCACTCTCACCCACCTACGCACTTCATAACTAGATTGAGGAAGTTAGAATCAGAATCAGGTGAAATCCCAAACATCTTCAAATCAACGCCTTCAGGGAAGAAAGCCAATAAAGTAAAGTAAATAAAATACAAGGATTATTATTATTATTATAACTAACAGGGTTAGCAGAGTGTTTGTGGTGGCACCGGGAACAGAGAGAGATATGAACGAGAAGACTTGCTTATCATTTGCATGTTTCCAGAAGGCTGCTGAGCTCCATGAAGCAGCAAGATTTGTGGGACGTGCTGCACACTTGCCCTTCCTCATCCAGTCTGACAATGTTGCTGATGCAAAACAAAATGGATTAGAGGCAGGAGTGGAAAGCATGGTGTATTAGTGTGGGAGTCAGGGCCAGACCAGGGGAGATATATAGGGCTTGTCCTGCTGCCCATTACCTTCTCCTCCCATCCTATTGATGAGTTCCTGCTGGGAGCGAGTGCCAGCAACCTTGCTGTATCAGCTCATTGCTCACCCACACCGCACTCCGCCAGCATGGCACTCCGCCAGCAAATCTTGTGGACTCCTGTAGCGTAGTGGTTAGCACGCGCGCTCTGCAAGCGAGAGGACCCGGGTTTGATTCCCGGGCAGGGTGAACCCTTAGGCAAGCTTCCTTACTCCATACACACACACACGCCTCTCTTTAACTAGCAGTAAGAAGGAACTCGGATGTTAGTCGATTGGCAGATCGATTTTCTGGGGGTAATAAACCCTTCAAATAAAATATACAGTCAATTCACTTTATAGTATATTCTGTGAAGCGCTTTGAGATGCCTCAAAGACGTGATAACAACAACAAAATTACATGTGTATAGCGCCTTTCACGTCGGGATGACGTCCCAAGGTGCTGGACAGACAGAGTTACGGACCCGAGCTGAGGGTCGGGGTGGGGGAGGGGGGAGGGTGGGGTGGGGGAGGGGGGAGGGTGGGGTGGGGTGGCGGGAAGGAGGGAGATCGAAAGCGCTGTATCAAATGCAAGGATTATTATTATTATTATTATTCCGTACCCGACCCCCGGGGTCACATGGCACACACACACAGACCAGGGCACCTCCACGTCACCATCTAGGAAGGTTGAGCTCGTCCACACCACAACTAACCCTGAAACAAGGACATGAAGCAGCCTCGCCACCAGAGGAGATCATAAAGCAGGTATGTGGCATTGTGGAACACCATCAGCTAATGCCGCAGAGGAGTAAATGAGAAGAGAATAGAATCCAATAGCACTGACTGACCCACCAAGCCTCCCACTCCCGCCCACCCAACAGCCACCTTGCTGCATACACCAGCTCTCATTACACACTGTAATGCAGCCCAGCCTTCCAACAGCACCTACACAGCAGGCGATAAACAGGCCTGAACATTTCTGACAAATTAAAGAGTAAAGTTCACCTCTTATTAGAAAAATAGATGAGAACGGCAAATAAACCCCACAATTCTCACTCAGAGTTGAGCAGCAGAACTCTCAATGCCACAAGACTACCACAGCTTGCACCAGACTCTCTCTACTTAATGATAATAATAATCCTGGCATTTGACACAGCCCTTCATCCTGTCTTCGAGACGTCTCAAAGTGCTTCACAAAATATACTGTAAAGTGAATTGACTGTATATTTGTGGGCGAAACGCAGCAGCCAATTGCACACAGCAGCGTCCTACAAACAGTCATGGATTGAGTGACCAAATTTTTTAAGGCATTATTAGTCCCGGAAAGCGATCTGCCAATTGAGTAGTAACCGGGTTCCTACTTATTGCTAAGTAAACAGAGGAGTGTGGAGTAAGAAAACTTGCCTAACGTTTCACTCTGCCCGGAAATCAGACCCAGGTCCTCTTACTTGTGAGCCAAGTGCTCTAACCACTGAGCTACAGGACTGCACTTATATAAACACTGGACAACATTTTGTGTGGAGTCTACAATTAGTGAGTCTATACTTAGACTTGTAGGCTCTGAACAACTGTAATTGTCACTGTCATTTCATGCTGAGATGTGTTGCCTACCAGGAAGCTTACAGGGAGTTCCTGGTACCAACTACCCACCTCGTGAGGGGTCGCACCCACGCTGGTTGGATGTCCAACAACCAACTAGTGACTATCCTCCTTGGGGCTGGAGGTAAGTGAGATGTACTTGGCTGAACTGGCTCCAAGGTGATATGTTTGACCACAGAATTTCGGAATCCAGCCAGGACTCTGTGGCAGTCTCTAGTCTGGTTCCTGAGCCAGGCGGATGCATTCCATTCCAATCTACCTCTGGGATTTCCATGTGTAGGTGGGAGGCATGGAATTCTCAGTTTGGTTTGGAGATTCTTAAGCAACGGTCATGGGATTTCTGTGCGTGTCAGACACCCGGCTGGCCAAAAAAAATAATAATCACACAGCACAATAAATAAAGCTAGTCTGAATGGTATTATGCAATCAAGACGAGAGCAGAGTATGCTTACGTGAGCAGAAATCAGTGAAGACCTCCAGCCAGTTCATTAGTGCTGTTACTCAACCAACCATGGACCTCATCAACTTTCAAAAGGTGAAAAAAAGGGACTTTCTTTTTATTTTATTTCTCAATAAAAGCTGCCAGAAAAATACAAGATTTCAATTTATTAAAAAAAGATTAAGAGTCCCCTTGGCTGGCTGGCTCTGAGCCAGAACAACAAATCTGCACGGAGTGTGTAGTTAGTATTCAGTGATGAATACTTACATTTAGCTGTTTGCCCAGAGCGATAAACCAAAACTTACAGTCAGAGAGAATATGATAATCTTGACACTTGTCCTGCCAGCAATTAGACAATTCCCTTCAGTATTCACACTGAACTGGTAAAATACAATATAGAGGATTAGCTATACGGTTGGCAATAAGCTATTAAGATCTAATCAATAGGCCAGCACAGAGAGAGACACCGGCTCCTGTCTGTAATACATGTTTTAACAACTGAGCCTTTCCCTCAAACACAGGCTGCTCCTCCCTGAGACACGTTTGATGAACTCTTGAAAAATTAACGATAGCCACAAGCGAAACTTTACAGAGTTACACTTTGCCCGTCTCCTAGAGGAGAACAGACCTCAGCGAGGGGCTGAGATACAGGTAGCAGGGCAGGGGGGCAATGGGAACAGCCCCACACCCACTCCAGGGCAGATCCCAGGCCCACTCCTTGCTGTCAGTCAGTGTATGTGTGTCAGTGTGTGTGTTTGTGTGTGTCAGAGTATGTGTGTCAGTGAGTGTGTGTGTATTACTGAGTGTGTTTGTGTATGTGAGTGTGTGTGTGTGTGTGGCAGTGAGTATTTGAGTTAGTGTGTGTGAGAATGTGTGGCAGTGAGTGTGTGTCAGTGTGTGTCAGTGAGTATGTGTATATTAGTGAGTGAGTGTGTGTCAGTGAGTGTGTGTCAGTGTGTGTCAGTGAGTGTGTGTGTCAGTGTGTGTCAGTGAGTGTGTGTGTGTGTCAGTGAGTGTGTGTGTCAGTGAGTGTGTGTGTGTGTCAGTGAGTATGTGTATATTAGTGAGTGAGTGTGTGTCAGTGTGTGTCAGTGTGTGTGTGTGTCAGTGAGTGTGTGTGTCAGTCTGTCAGTGAGTGTGTGTGTGTGTGTCAGTGAGTGTGTGTGTCAGTGTGTGTCAGTGAGTGTGTGTGTCAGTGAGTGTGTGTGTCAGTGTGTGTCAGTGAGTGTATGTGTGTCAGTGGGTATGTGTGTATCAGTGTGTCAGTGTGTGTCAGTGAGTGTGTGTGTCAGTGAGTGTGTGTGTCAGTGTGTGTCAGTGAGTGTGTGTGTGTGTCAGTGAGTGTGTGTGTCAGTGTGTGTCAGTGAGTATGTGTGTCAGTGGGTATGTGTGTATCAGTGTGTCAGTGTGTGTCAGTGAGTGTGTGTGTCAGTGAGTGTGTGTGTGTGTGTCAGTGGGTATGTGTGTATCAGTGAGTGAGTGTGTGTCAGTGTGTGTGTGTGTCAGTGAGCGTGTACGTGTGTGTGTGTGTGTGTGTGATGGGGGAGTAGGGACAGGCTGCCTGGGTACAGTAGCCTCCTATGCTGCACGGTGTTGGAGTTCGAGCCCTCACTGCTCTGGTTAAGGATAATAACGGAGCTCAGCTCCCTGCAAGGAACCGCTCACTACAGCAACACACCCAGCATCACCAGCATCACCAGCAGCCCAGGGCAGCCCAGGCCAGGCCAGCGCCTGTATTAATAAGCACAGGCATCATGAGAAAGTAAAAGAGCAAAATTACTAAATAAATCAGCAGAGAAACGCAGAAACTGGTGCCTCATTTACTTTATATTCTGTTGCCAAAGGCAACCCCAACTTTGGTGGAGTGCTAAAGGAACTAAGAGAGGCTGCCTCATGCCAGCTTGCCACAGCTCATCCACATGGCTCTCAACACCTCTCGTCCAGCCTGTCCATCCCCATCTCCCCTCCTCCTCCCTGCCTCCATCTCCCCACTTCCCCATCTCCCCTCTCCCTCCTCCCCACCCTCCCCTCCTGCTCCCATCACCCCCTTCCCCCTGCTCACATCTCCCCCTTCCCCCATTCCCCCCTCTTCCTGCCCCCATTTCCCCCCTCACCCTGCCCCCATCTCCCCCCTCCCCATTTCCCTACCAAAACCCCTCTAAAGATCCATGTGTCCCTACTGTCCTCCCCATCTCTGTCCCAGCCCGGACTCGCACACTCTGTCTTTGTAAATGGCTTTGAGATATTCTGGTCTGTTGGTTTCTGTCCCTGGGTCTGACACGTGTAGAAACCCATGACCCTGGTTAAGAGAATCCAAACCAGTCAGAGCTCCGTGTATCCCACTGACACAGGGGGCTGCTGTGAGCAGTCGTAGCCTTCCATCACACACTCACATGTCAGGACCATCTGCTGCCTGACTGATTGTTCCCAAACATCAAATCCTGTAGCACCTTGTTTCTCCCTCTCTCCGTCCGTCTATCCATCCCTCCTCCTTCCATCCCTCCGTCGCTCCCTACCTCCCTCACTCCCTCCCTCCCTTGCTCCCTACCTCCCTCCCTCGCTTGCTCGCTTTCTCGCTCACCAAAATCATTCAACATTTTCTATTTCTCACGCATTTATCCAATTCTCTTCTTGAAAGAAATGTATAAATATCCCCTCAAATAAAATCTCAAATAAAAGTCCAAAATGACTTTTTTTTTGTGCAAGTTGATTAAAATAAGCCGCTTCCAGCTCACTGCAGGCAAGTGTCTGGCCAGTCGCTAGCCAAGGTCTGACAATTCTTACAGCTTGTACATGCTGAACAGTGCAACATATCATCAATATCATCATAATAATAATCCTTGCATTTGATATCGTGCCTTTTCCTTATCACTTTGTGCCATCCACAAATGAGCCAGAAGAACTAAGGAACTCACCAAAGAGGAAGTTTGGCATTTACATCTGACCATTCAATGCCACAGAACCATTCGCCCTAAACTAGTCCATCAACTGAGGCACAAATTAACCTTAAACCTGTGGAGTCCTGTAGCTCAGTGGTTAGAGCACTGTCTTTGCAAGTGAGAGATCTGGGTTCAATTCCCGGCAGGGTGAAACCTTGGGCAAGTTTCCTTACTCCACACGCCTAATAATAATAATCCCTCAAAAAAATAATAAATTGATCATTTCAATCCACGACTGTTTGTGGGTCACTGCTGTGCACAATTGGCTGCCACATTTCGTCCACAAATATGCTTTCAATTCTGTGAAGCGCTTTGAGACGTCTAGAAGACGTGAAAAGCGCTATATCAAATGCAAGCATTATTATTATTATTTTCACAGGATATATCGTAAAGTGGAGTGACTGTATATTTTGTAGGTGAAAAACAGCAGCCAATTGCACTCACAAACAGTCGTGGATTGAGTGATTTTTTTAAAAAAGAATTGTTACCCTTGGAAAGTGATCCGCCAATCGACTAACAACTGGGTAACTACTTACTGCCGGGTAAACAGAGGCGTGTGTGTGAAGATAAGGAAATTTGCCCAAGATTTCGCCCTGACCCGCCTGGGAATCGAACGCGGGTCCTCTCGCTTGCGAGGTGAGTGCTCTAACCACTAGACTACAGTGGAACCTCAATTGGAAGATGGGGTGGCTGTGCTCAGCCCACTTTGGCCAGTATAACATTCTTATCACCTGCATTGATCATTCTACTCTCAGGAGAATCTCTCATTACAAATTCAGCGAGAACACTGGGGGAGTGAGCCACACTACATGTGCATTAATAAAGAGATCAGTCGCTCTCTCTGTACAGTATGTTTGTAGAGAGATGAAGCACAATTTATACTCTTGGGAAAGTTATGAATACCTTGGGTTTGAAAATTAAAGTCTGGATAAAAAAAATTGAACAGTGTCTGTAATGTAAATCTGCCCCCATTCCCCCCCCCACCACCACCCCACCACCCACTAACATGGGGGAGGGAAACACTTAAAAATGAATATAAAATAAACATACTGAAAGGATTTTTATTAGAAATTACAAACCTCCCATCCTTTAAAATCCCACAAAATAATTGACATCAGAGCCCGGAGCTGGTAAAGCAATTCATTTCGTTCTCAGGGAGAGAGAGAGAGAAGAGAGAGAGAGAGAGAGCGCATTCCACTCCAACCATCTATCTCTGCCATTTCCATGTTGTAGCTTGGTTTGGAGACTCTTAATCATGGTGAGCTTAAGCTTGGATACTCCTTCAGCCTCTCTGCCCCCAACCTTGGGAACTCCATCCCACAGTCCCCTGACCTCGCCCCCTCCTTTGCCTCCCATCTCACAACCCTCCTCTTCAACCGTGCCTTCGGTCACCCTCCCACCCCCACCCTCCCTGATCCCAGCCTCCAGCTCAGGTCCAAATCCCTGACTGTCCAGCACCTTGTGATGTGAGAGGCACTATACAGATGTAATGTGTTGTTGTTGGTGATGGGTTTGCACGTGTGTTAGACACCCGGCTGACCCCAAAAAATAGATAATAATAATTCTCACGGCAGCTTTCTGAGCCGCCGCTGCATGGCTGAGGCTCCGTCACTGACACATCAACACACAGAGCACAGACTTCAAAGCGAGATTACACTCAACCCAATTAGCCGCTTGAGGTTGGTCTCAGGGCATCGCGGCTCATAGCTCTCAGCACTTCGATCACTTGTATCTCCCAAACCCTGGCTGTTGTTTTGCTTTCTTGGTTTGTAGGGAATCGTGCTTGATCGGAAATTGAAGTACACTGTGTTTCACACTCTGGCTCGTTCCGCTTGCAGAACAGCTTTGAAAATTCGCTGCGTTCTCTCCCCGCCTGACAACAGTCTCGTCTCCTTTCAATCACCCCCTTCACCCCCTTCAACCGCTTCGCCTACATCGCAAATAAACTGTAAAGGTACAGAAATGGCAACTCTGTTCAAATGGCAACAGCTACAAACCTGCAGAGTTGAAGAGCTCTGAGCCTAATGACATTTGTTTTCAGATCTCAATGAACCCAAGAGTATTTTAAATTTTAGATTTAAAAACACAGGAAAATACTTTACATTCATCATCCAAATCGTGCATTTCCAAACCTCTGAATCTCGGGTATTTTGAGCAGCGCAATACAATACAATAATACAATACAGTCACTCCCTCCATTATAAGAGGCTCTTAAACACCATCACTAACAGGACAACATTTTTAGGTACTGAATTGGCCGTATGAATTGATATGAAGGTGATGGCATGGTTGGCGAGTTCCTGCTCAGTCCTTACCAAACCCCATGGTAACTTACACAAACTTTCTTTTATCCTCTTTTTTTTTAAAATGATCGTTAAAACGATCGACCTTCACGTTAAATTCCCCCCCAAAAAAAAAATATCTTTGTGGCCTAGCAACGAGACAACGTTAGGTTCAAAGTGCGGCAATGGAAAGTCACCCAGCGACTAACATCAGTCCAATCCCAGAACAGACCCTACCCGGCACAATTCTATGTGAGAAACACACAACGCTCTCAGCTCTATTCCAAAAGGAGAAAAATCAAAGGGTTTATGAGAGAGTCAGAACAATGGGACTGAAGGCAAAGCTCTTTCAGACCGGCTGAATGGCTTCCTTCTTGTGCTGTAGATTTCTATGGTTGTGTCTCTTGGGAACAAGCTCATAGTGGCATTGAGCAGACATACACAAGCACCCACATGCACGCACACACATGCCCACATGCACACACACGCACACTCTCAGCTGCGCTTGGCACACCAGCCCGCGGAGTCCGAAGAAAAGAATGAAATGAAGGGAAAGTAGGAGTTTATGCTCAGAGCTCACATCTCGCCATCACAAAGTTGGGTTAATGTCGGATTACACACAACACATGTGGCTTCACATCAGACTGTAGCACATTACCCAGTGTAACGTCCAGGTCCTGCTACCAAAACCGCTGTTTTGGGAAATGAAAAGACTGTTATATACTGGAGTTCCACAGCTCAGTGGTTCTCCCACTCGCTTCGCAAGCGAGAGGACTCGGGTTTGATTCCTGAGTGAGGGGAAACTATAGGTAAATATCCTTATTACACACACCTCTGTTTACCAGCAGTAAGTAGAAACCCGGTTGTTAGTTGATTGGTGGATCACTTTCCTGAGGTAATAATCCCTCAAAAAAAATGTTTTGGTCACTTAATCTACGACTTAATAATAATAATCTTTGCATTTGACATAGGGCCTTATCACATCTTCAAGACGTCTCAAAGCGCTTCACAGAATATACTGTAAAGGGAATTGGCTATATATTTTGTGGGCGAAACGCGGCAGCTAATTGCGCACAGCAGTGTCCACAAACAGTCGTGATTGAAGTGACCAAATTACTTTTAAAATTTATTTTGAAGCTTATTATTACCCCGGAAATCAACTAACAACCAGGTTCCTACTTACTGCTGGTAAATAGAGGCGTGTTTGGGGAGTAAGGAAACTTGCTCAATGTTTGGCCCTGCCTGGGAATCAAACCCAGGTCCTTTCGCTTGCGAGGCGAGCGCTCTAACTACTGAGCTATGGAACAACACTCCAATTATTATTATATCAAATGCAAGGATTATTATTATTATTATTATTATTATTATTATTATTATCACCAGGAGACCTGCAAGGCAAAGCCTTCAGCGGAGCATCAAATACATTTTTTATTAAAATTAATCATCCAAATTACAATCTTTTAATCCCAAGGAGCATCTCATCATTTGTTTGCCAGTAACAGGAGTTATTATTTCTGGAGCTTCAGACTTCTGGCCACACACTCACACACACACACACTCTCCCCCGCTCCACACACACACACACACACACTCTCTCCCCCGCTCCACACACACACACACACACTCTCTCCCCCGCTCCACACACACACACACACACACTCTCTCCCCCGCTCCACACACACACACACACACACTCTCTCTCACACACACAGGCAGGGAGCTCACAGCTCACACCAGCTGATCAGTGAGATGAATCAGACATTAGCGAGGGCCGCCTACTCCAATTATTGTTGCTCAAAAGGTGGGACACGAAGAGGCGACACGGACAGGAGGTCAAGAATCTCAAAATAATTAGCGAACATCAGGAGGAAGATTAACTCCCCCCATATTATTATTGTTATTATTATAGATTGCAGCATTTAGTCTGTGTGCAGTCACTGTTCTCCACCTTGTGTAACCTCCAACAGCTTCTAAGCAAATATTACCAACAGTCTAAGCTGACTCTACTCACTCGCTCCATCCTTCGTCGCTCTCTCCTCCCTCTCTCCCTTCCTCGTCTTTCTTTCCTGTCTCTCTCCATCCCTCATCTCTCTTTCCTCCACCCCCCAAAAACATACACGCTCCCCCCCCCACCCCCCCACCCCAGAGCAGGGGAGCGCTACATTGTCAGATTATCACCCAACTGTTCAGGTGGATGTTAAAGATCCAGCGGCGCTATTGAAAAAGGGAAGGGAGTTTCTCTCTCTCTCCCCATGTCTCTGGCCGACAATCCCCCCGATAAAATCAGTCACTCGCTCCGTGGCTGTATGTGGGACGCTGCTGTGCGCAATTGGCTGCCACATTTGCCTACAATTAAACAGAGTCACTGCACTTTACAGTATATTCTGTGAAGCGCTTTGAGGCTTCTCAACGACATGCATCAAATACTGTATCAAATACAAGTATTATTATTATTATTTAACCCATTTACATGTCAAACTTTATAATTTTAGAGAAAGCTCTCAAGACGCCTGTGTACAGACAGCTCAGAGATCCATTACTTTCATGAGTGAATACACGTGATCACAGAACAGGGAGCAAAGTGCCGGCTGGATCTGTTTTCAATGTTATACCTTCTACAAACGATCAATAACAGCAATATCCTGTAGCTCAGTGGTTAACGCACTCGTCTCTCAAGCGAGAGGATCCAGGTTCAATTTCGAGCTGCGGCAAAAGCTGAGGCAAGTTTCTTTACACCTCTGTTTGCCAGCAGTAAGGAGGAACCCAGTTGTTAAGTCAATTGGTGGATCGCTTTCCGGGGTTAATAATCCCTCAAAAAAAAATCTGGTCGCTCAATCCACCACTGTTTGTGGTGTGCGTAATTGGTTGCTGCATTTCACCCACAAAATACACAGTCACTACACTTTATAGAATATCCTGTGAAGCGTTTTGAGATGTCTCAACGACGTGATGAGATGCTGTATCAAATGCTAGGATTATTATTATTAAACAGAGTGGCAGCTTCACTGCACCTCGGCCAGCAGATTCCTTTTGTCTTTAACCTGCGGAGCACTCACTCTCACCCACCTGGCTGCCAACAGGTTTGTCCCCTCACTGAAGGGCGGCTATAGTCTGCGGAGCGGAAACCCTGATCACACAGCAATGTAATCCTAAAGCAGATTGATTCTCACAAAGAGGGAAAACTCAATAGTCCCCTTTGTTGCTCTCCTCGATCAGGGCCAGGGAATTAGAGGATAAACAGCACGAGACAGAAACCAAACAGGCTGAAGAAAGGAAAACCCATGTAATAATAAAGATATCTGGCACATTATTATTATGAGTTTTTGAATGAATTATCCATGTGGATGTTCGTTTCCACCATTGGGATCTGAAGAGAATGATTCCTTTGCTTATGAAATCTCACCTTAAAGTCTCACCAGGGCAGGATTCCCAGCTCTGTGTCCCCAGGCAACGCGCTCTCACTTCTGGCTGGGTCCTCACACAGGCTTGGGGAGCGAGGGAGAGAACAGGAGATGGCTGACGGCCTTCTTTCCCCTTGTAATACGCAGTCTCTAGACCAGGGTTGGGCAATTATTTTGGCTGATGAGCCACGTCACAAGTTTTGCTAAGCTTCGCGGGCCACACTCTTAATATAGATGCAAATGCTTAATAATAGCTCAAAATCAAGTCTTACACTTGTACATGCATAAAATAAAGTCTATACAATTAACAATAATTAAAATTAGGTTAAATAAAAACAGCTCATTGAGCAGACATTTATTCCATATTGATCATTTAGTCACATATTGATGAGAATGTGAGACGCTCACTCAGTGGAAAGAATGAAAGTGCGTTAACCAGACAATTGAAGTCAGGCATCATATCCGTTGTTGCAATGAGGAGTACTGCTGCAAGGTGGTCATCGGTCATCATGGATCTTTTGATTTATTGAATTTCATCACAGAAAATGTCTCCTCGCATATGTATGTTGATCCAAACAGCACAAGCATCCTCCGGGCATGAGCCTTTACTTTTGGAAAGGTATATTCATTAAGAGAGGCGTAAAACCTGGGAAGTGGCACTGATTTTAATTGGTCCGCAAGCAATGGATCACATTGCAGGTCAATAAGCTCGAGTTGGAGGTCAAATGGGGCTTTGTCAACATCAAATGAGAAAGGTGCAGAGACCAAAGACGGTCATTGTTGATCAAATTGAAATCCTGGTATTGGTGAGAAAATTTGGCAATTAAATCAAGTAGTGACGAAGTCTACTTTTTAAGGCTTTGATCGCAAACAGTAATCTGCTGCACAGTTGGAAAGTGGGCGAACAGCCTGCTTCCTATCTGACGCGATAAAATAAATAATTTCGTCATAAATGACTTGACACTGCAATACAAATCGTGCACAAAGGCCCTTCCATTGCAGTTTTGAATTCAGTTCATCATGTGGCCCATGATATATAATATAATACTAATAATAATGTAATAATAATATAATTCTTGCATTTGATATAACGCTTTTCACATCTTCTAGACGTCTCAAAACGCTTCACAGAATTGGCTGTAAAGTGAATTGACTGTATTTTTTTGTGGGCGAAACGCGGCAGCCAATTGCGCACAACAGTGTCCCTCAAAGAGTCGTGGATTGAAGTGACCAAATCATTATTGTTTTTTTCTTGATATCAACGGCAAATGCAAATCAGAGCCAATTCGCACTATTCAGCTGTGGGAAATCCCAATCTTTTTGTTTCATGCTCAAAAATAAATCAATCTCTGCTCCCAGTTCCCACACTCTTTTCAAGACCTTTCCTAAACTAAGACATCCTACATTCGTGTGATACAGAACATCCGTGTGCTCGGCTTCCAATTCCTCAAGCAGAGTTACGCATTGCCTGTGGTTTAATCCTTTTGCTCGAATGTAGTTGACCACTTTTGTAACTGTGTCCACAACATTGCTTAGTTTTAGAACACTCTTACAGAGGACCTCTTGGTGGATAATGCAGTGTAGAAAACAACATTCTGTTTTGGATGTATTTCTTTGACTTGATTTTGAATTCTCTTCAGTAAACCCCAACATTTTTGACTGTCAGATTCGGGCTTCCATTGGTGGTCACATTCACCAATTTTTTCACTCCACTCCTAATTTTAAGATACACTTATTTACTGCCTCTAAAAAATCTTCTCCAGTTGTCATATCTTTCATTGACTGCATTGATGCCAATTCTTCTGTGAGCTCAAAATATTTGGTGACACCTCAAATAAAAATTAACAACTGGGCTGTGTCTTTGACATCACAACTCTCATCGAGTACCAGTGAAAAACATGCAAAATTGCTTACTTTATTTTGTAACTTTGTTTATTTTCTTAATTTTATTTTTGAGTTATTTTTATTTTGTTTATTTTATTTGTTTTATTTTCCACCCACACTGGTAAAAATATATTTAGAAGTCCATCCTTTGTGGAATATTTGGCCTTCAGCGTCCACTTTCCGCTTCTTTGATGAGACTCATTTCGAATAACGTCCTCTTCAGTGAAAAGTGTTGCCGCGGTTACCGTGCGCGTGTTTGAAAATTTGCCGATCGTATACATCTGACGTCAGGCTGATTAAACACGTGCCCGAGCCGTGTGATAGGCTGATGTTCCAAGTCTGATTCAAATGCCAAATTTGTGCGACTTTCTGGGACTCAACAAACTATAACTTTTTCTATTGCCAACACAATGACGGGCCGGATAGAATCACCTGGTGGGCTGGATATGGCCCGCGGGCCGTATTTTGCCCACCCCTGCTCTAGACACTGTGCTCTCAGGGAGCTGACCACAGCACACCCTTCTACTGGGTGTTCACAAAGTCCTGTTACCCCACGTGTGTTTCTCTTACAATACATTTTTATTTTCTGTTGTAGATTAGTCGAGTGTCAGCGTCGAGTCCGACACCAGTGACGCCTCCTCACTGACTCCATCCATGTACAGAAGGTGTCGACTTCAAGATCCTCACTCTAGTGTTTAAATCCCTCCATTCCTTGGTATCCCCTATCTCTCTCAATTCCTCTCTCCCCACAGCAGTACCCGTTGCCTCCACTCTACTGGACGTAGCCTCCTCTGCGACCCCAAATCCTCTGCTCCACCATCGGTGGTCATGCCTTCAGCCACTACCCACCGAAACTTTGAAACTCTCTCCCTCAACCCCTTGGCCTCGTCCCCTCCTTCCCCATCTTCAGTTCGCGCGTGAAAACTTTCCTCTTCGCCCGCGCCTATGGTCACCTTCCCCCTCTCCCTGGCTCGGCCTCGGGCTCCCCCATTGTTAAGCTCTGAGACGCTGCCAGGTGTGGAGGGCGCTACATAAATGCAAGTTGTTGTTGTTGGCACCAAACCTGGAGACAGATCATTATCTGCCATGAAAATGATGGCACTCACACACTCACACACTCACACACTCTCACCCGCAAACTCTCACACACACACTCTCACACTCACACACACACTTACTGATCCTCTGGACAACTAAACACAGTTATATTTTTGTTGCCCAGTCGGGTGTCTGACACATGCAGAAATCCATCACCTGCTTAAGAGTCTCCAAACCAAGCTGAGAATTCCCCATACAGGTCCACAGTATTCCAGGGCACTCACTGCTGATGGCAGCACAGCCCAGCTCCTGTTACTCTGCACATCCCACCTACACATGGAAATTCCAGAGATAAATTGTTGGAATGGAATGCACTCTCTCTCTGGAGGGATGAATCCTGCTTACCTAATTCCGGAGAGTATTAGACACAGGTTGGCAAGAAGCAGGGCTTGGGGGGAGCCCAGAGTGTGCACTGGGGTAACTGCTGGAATCTAACCAGCCACATAACTTGGCTAGTGATGTCTCTGTCTGGCCAAGCTTTCCCGCTGCTTGTCCAGCTAGGACCACCCTACACATTAGGGCTTTGGTTGCAGAGTAACAGGAGCTGAGGCGGAGGATTCCCTGCCCTCAGTGACTAGTCGGCCCTTCCAGGTCCTGCTGATGAGCCAGGCTGTGCTGGGCTGTCATCAGCAGTGAGTGCCTTGGAATACTGTAGACCTGTATGGCTCAGGAACCAGACTGGAGACCGTCACAGAGGGCTGGCCCGATTCTGACATTCCGTTGCCATTTAATACAGTTAAACCCTTGTACTGAATACAATTAAGTAATTTAAATACAATCAGTATGATTTTTCCACATACTTCAGTTGTTGGTCAGTGTGCACTGGAGAGAAAGCACATAGGGGTGACAGGACTTTGTGGACATCTTGTGGGACACTGTTGTACATGCTGGTCAGAGGCAGCCTGAAGTCAACACCTGTTACTGACCCCTAACACATTACAGATTGTAAAGCTATTCCCTAAGTAGGACCTCTTGCTTGGTATTCACACACAGTGAAGTTTAACTTCAGATCCCACCACAAATCAGGGGCCCAGTCACAGGCAAACAATATCACTGCTCTCGTTTAAGAGAGAAGGCACAGACCCTCCCCACGGAGGTCATTATAAACATGTCTCACTACTCCAACCTGATTCATTACAACACTTGTGTTAACTTTACGACAACAACAACATTAGCAAACAGAGAAGACTGCCCAGCCGCACAAAAACACAGTGGAAATAATTGTGTTAAAAGCACTAATGGAGAGGATTCCTTGATCACAGCCTATTTGCTGGTTTCCCATCGTCAGCAATCAAACCAATGTGTGATTCCATTCAACGCCAGGAACCACCGTTACACCCTCAACACAACTGCTCACCTGCATTGCCTGGCTTCACATCCTCACACTCTCCACACTGGCAGCGACTTCTTCAGATCTTTCCTTTTATTCCCTCCTCCCTGGCGGCAGTGATTGCTGGGGAACACAGGGGTGAGGATAAAGCCACCATTGTCGCTATGTCAGCCTCACCTGCAAATGTCAGCATTCTATTGTCCACATTCACACCAGAGATCAACTCAGCCTCTCACAACATCCATTTACACATACACACATATACATGTACACATGTATACACATACACACACACACGGTTGTTTTTCTGACTGGAGGGAAGTGCAGTGGTGTCCCCCAGGGGTCGGTATTGGGACCACTGCTGTTTGTGATCTATATAAATGATCTGGACTTGGGTATAGGGAGGACAATTTCCAAGTTTGCAGATGACACAAGTTAGGAAAAGTAGTAAACAGTGAGGAGGACAGTAACAGACTGTAAGAGGACACAGACAGACTGGTAACGTGGGCCGACACGCGGCAGATGAAGTTTAATGTGGGGAAATGCAAAGTGATGCATTTTGAGAGGAAGAATGAGGAGAGGCAATATAGCTGATGGGACAATCTTACAGGGGGGGAAGGGACAGAGAGACCTGGGGGTCATATAGGAAATGTTTGAAGGTGGCCGGACAGGTAGATTTTCAAAATGATGAGGGGATTCGATAGAGTGAACAAGGAGAAACTATTTCCGCTGGCGGGTGGGTCGGTAACCCGAGGGCACCGGTTTAAAATAGTTGGAGGTGAGGAGAAATGTTTTCACACAGCAAGTTGTTGGGATCTGGAATGCATTGCTTGAAAGGCTGGTGGAAGACGATTTGATAATAAGTTTTAAGAGAGAAGTAGATAATTATTTGGGGAGGACAAGTTTGCAGGGCTATGGGGAGAGAGCGGGACAGTGGGGTTGATCAGGGCTATGGGGAGAGAGCGGGGGAGTGGGGTTGATCAGGGCTATGGGGAGAGAGCAGGGGATTGGGGATGATCACGGCTATGGGGAGAGCGCGGGGGAGTGGGGTTGATCAGGGCTATGGGGGGAGCGGGGGAGTGGGGTTGATCAGGGCTATGGGGAGAGAGCGGGGGAGTGGGGTTGATCAGGGCTATGGGGAGAGAGCAGGGGAGTGGGTTGATCAGGGCTATGGGGAGAGCGCGGGGGAGTGGGGTTGATCAGGGCTATGGGGAGAGAGCAGGGGAGTGGGGTTGATCAGGGCTATGGGGAGAGAGCGGGGGAGTGGGGTTGATCAGGGCTATGGGGAGAGAGCGGGGGAGTGGGGTTGATTTGGAAACGCTTTTCAAAGAACTGGCACAGACACTATGGGCCGAATGGCCTCCTCTGTGCTGTATAATTCTATGATTCTATGATACACACACATACACACACATACACACACATACACATATACACACATACACACACGCATGCACATGCATACATCCACACATGCATACACACACACAAGTGCGCAGTCAAACATCACACATATGTATGGAGAGAGATACTCATTACTAATCCCACCACAACACAAGTATCTTCTGGGTGGAGGACAAGTGGTTCCACAGCTTTCATCTCTGTGTCTGAGCCGGATAAACTTTCAGAGATAGGGCGAGAGAGAGAGACTCAGACACACAGAGAGCGAGACAGAGAGCGAGATACAGCCGGAGAGAGAAGGAGACGCCAGGGAGATGAGCCATTTTAGTCCTCCCGACGTAAAAGGCGCTCTATAAATGAAATCTTGTTGTTGTTGTTGTTGTAGTCTGCACGTCGATGGAAGCATTTTCCAACAAGATTGGAAAATGGCCTTTTCTCTTCTCATGTCTCCGCACATGTGAAATGGTTTGAAAGTATTCTGTGATTTTCAGCCATTTTACATCCAATTACATGACTAATTTGCCAGTTCTTGTCTACAAGGAGGGCAATGTAATGTTTCAGCCACTTAGAGAATTACCATGTTACAGCCACTGTCTGCCCAGAACCTCAATGAAAAGCAGCGGCAAGTTAATTAATTTTACCTTGACACCAGTTATTTATGGATGAGGACGAACAAAGTCTCAGCGACTGAATTGAGCAGAGAAGAAAGAGACAGAGAATCATTGAAACAGCTTTTGAAATCTGAATTGCAAAGAGGTGACAGTTCAGTGTCAGGCCTGGCTATACAGTGGCCGGCCTGGCTATACAGTGGCCGGCCTGGCTGTACAGTGGCCGGCCTGGCTATACAGTGGCCGGCCTGGCTATACAGTGGCCGGCGTGGCTATACAGTGGCCGGCCTGGCTATACAGTGGCCGGCCTGGCTATACAGTGGCCGGCTTGGCTATACAGTGGCCGGCTTGGCTATACAGTGGCCGGCCTGGCTATACAGTGGCCGGCCTGGCTATACAGTGGCCGGCCTGCCTATACAGTGGCCGGCCTGGCTATACACAACAACAACAACAACAACAAGATTCCATTTATAGAGCGCCTTTCACGTCGGGAGGACGTCCCAAAGCGCTGCACAGTTGGGTCAGGACCCGAGCAGGGGGAGAAATGGTCAGGGTGAGGGGAGGGAAGGGAGGGAGCGAGGATGGGGGAAATGGTCAGGGTGAGGGGAGGGAAGGGAGTGGGCGAGGAGGGGGTAGAGAATCGAAAGGGGAACTGAAGGCTCGGTCAAAGAGAAAGGTCTTGAGACCGGTCATAAAGGAGGAAAGGGAGGAAGCGGCGAAGGCACTGGGGGATAGAGTTCCAAAGCCTCAGAGCTGAGAGGCTGAAGGTCCGGCCACCGATGGTAGGGCGGTTGGGGCGGGGGGTGTGGAGCAGACCGGAGCCAGAGGAACGGAGGGTGCAGGTAGATAGGGAGATAGTAGGTCGGAGAGGTAGGAGGGAGCGAGGCCGTGAATGGCCTTGTAGGTGAGGATGAGGATCTTGAATTCGATCCTCTGGGGGATGGGGAGCCAGTGGAGGCGAGCGAGGGTGAGGGCGAGGGCGAGGGTGGGAGTGATGTGGTCGCGAAGCCTGGTGCGGACAGTACACGAGCTGCAGAGTTCTGAATGACCTGCAGTGTGGAGGGAGGGCCGGGAAGGCCGGAGAGGAGAGAGTTCTCATAGTCCAGCCTTGATAAAGGCGTGGACCAGAGTTTCAGCCGCGTGAGGGGTGAGGTAGTGCCGTAGTCTGGCGATGTTCCGGAGGTGGTGGAAGGCGGTGCCAGTTGTGGTGCGGATATGAGGGAGAAAGGACAGCTCAGGGTCGAACAGAACACCGAGGTTCCTGATGGCTTTGAGAGGTGGAGAGTGCAGCCTTGGATGCTGATGGTGTCAGCGCCTGAGGTGCGGAGGCGCTGACGGAGCCAATCAGGAGGGCCTCGGTTTTACGTATGTTGAGCTGAAGAAAGTTGTCTCTCGTCCAGGACTCGATGTCGGACAGACAGCTGTCAGGACATCGGGGGTCGTGGAGTTGAGGGTAGAGGAGGAAAGGTAGAGTTGGGTGTCATCCGCATACATGTGGAAGTTAACCCCATGTCTGCGGATGATGTCACCACAGGGGGAGCATATAGAGGGTGAAGAGGAGGGGACCGAGGACAGAGCCCTGAGGGACACCACACGAGACAGTGCGGGGGTGGAGGAAAAGCCGTTTGTGGAAACAAAATGAAGACGGTGGGAGAGGTACGACCTAAACCACTCAAAGACAGGGTCTTGAAGGTTGAGGTGGGAGGGCAAGCGGTGGAGGAGGATAGCGTATCGAATGCTGCCGATAGGTCGAGGAGGACGAGGAGGCAGAGGGAGCCCTGGTCACAGATGGTCAAGATGTCATTGACCAGGGCGGTTTCTGTGCTATGGGCAGCACGGAAACCCGACTGAAGGGGTTCGAATATTGAATGGGTGGAGAGGAAAGAGCGCAGCTGGGAGGCGACAACTCTTTCAAGGACCTTGGACAGGAAGGGGAGGTTGGAGATGGGCCGGTAGCTTGATAGCTGCGACGCATCAAGGGAGGGTTTTTCAAAGTGGGAGTGATGATGGCAGTTTTTAGGGGAATAGGAACAAAGCCAGAGGAGGGGACAGGTTGACGATGTCTGTGATATGTGGGGCAAGGAGGTGGAGCTGGGAGATAAGGAGTGGAGTGGGGATGGGGTCAAGGGAGCAGGTGGTGGGTTTCAGGGACAGGATGAGGTTGGTGACAGAGGGTGGGGAAACGGGTACGAAGGTGTGCAGGGGAGGAGTTGGAGTGTGAGAGGGAGGGGGTGGGAGGTGGATGGAAGTTGGAGGGTGAGTAATTTGGATTCAAGGAAATTCAGCATCTCCTCACAGTGAAGGTTGGAGGAGATGACCTGCGCGGGGTGGCGGGGGGGAACGGAGGAGTCGGGATGTGGTAGAAAACAGTAGCCTGGGGTTATTCTTCGCCTCCAGGATTATCCTGGAATAGAAGGACGATTTGGCCGAGGCTAGAGTGGAGCAGTAGCTTTTGAGGAGGTCCAGCCAGATTTGTCGGTGGACCGTGAGGCCAGATTTGAGGCAGGTGTGTTCAGCGGCCCACACCCGGCTCTTTAGTGAGCAGAGGTGGGTGGTGAACCAGGGGGAGGAGCGAGAGTAGGAGACAGTATGGAAGGTGATGGGGGCAAGAGTGTCGAGTGTGGAGGAGAGGGTGTTGTGGAGGAGGGTGAGAGGAGAAGAGGGGTCAGTGAGGGTTGAAGGCCAGAGGGAGAGGAGTTCAGAGGACTCCAAGGCAGCGGTTAGGGATTGTGGGGGTAACTTCTTCCAGGGGGCGGTAGAAGATGGTGGTGGATCTGTGGAGGTGTGGAGGGGGGTGGAGGTGGTGAAGGAGATGAAGTGGTGGTCGGAGACGGCCTTGTCGGTAATGGTGACATCCGAAACACTGAGGCCCCGGGTGATCACCAAATCGAGTGGGTGGCCGTGACTGTGAGTGGCAGAGTTGATGTGGAGGGAGAGGTTGAGCGAGGAGAGCAGGGAAGAGAAGTCCGAGGAGATGGAGCAGGAGGGGGTGAAGTGCGATCGCTGATGACCAGGGCCTTGTTACAGAGGGAGCGGACGTTTTATAGTCCGATGTGGAGGGAGCGGTTGACAGAAGGGTGTGTGGGGAGGGAGGGGGTTCCAGGTTGTGAGGCAGGGGTGGGGGGAATGGGGATGAGGGAAGAGAGGTTGGCTCCCCGTGTCTGTGTCTAGGGTGGCTGACGAGTGTGGTGGGAAATGGGGCAGTCGGTGTGGCTGCTGCTGGACAGCCAATGCTGGGTGCCACGGTGAGCCCGGCCAGCGGAGGATTCCCAGGCTGGAGCAGAGGGAGGTTGTGAAAGGGTCAAGTGGGGATAGAAGGCGAGGGGGACGGAGGGAGAGGAGGACAGAGCGGGAGAGATGCAGAGGGGGAAGGGTTTGGGGGGAGAGAGGAGGGGGGAGGGAGGGAGAGAGGGGCTGAGGGGGCTCGGGTCAAAGCGGCAGTCATAGTACGTACGCGGGGACCGGGAGCGGGCGGTCAGGTGGATGGCATTGGTCCATAGGCTGGGGCTGGGGCAGCCAACCCAGCAGGACCATGGTGGTCCCTGATGCGAGCCAGTGGCCGGCCTGGCTATACAGTGGCCGGCCTGGCTATACAGTGGCCGGCCTGGCTATACAGTGACAAAGTCTTTTGTAAGCTGCCCAGTCAGTATGGTCAGCAATGGGCTTCTTTTCTTTCAAAAATATTGGTTTCAAAGCCACTTGATAGTGTTGAACAAATCAACAACAAGTTTATTGTCAGGAAGACAGACCCCGGCAGCCAGGCTTTAACAAACAGAAATAAAAACAGACGTCACTGGGAACATTCAGCAGGTCAGGCAGCATCGATAAAAAGAGGAAAATGTGTTAATGTTTCAGGTCAATGACCTAAGGTCACTGGTCATCGACCTGAACGTTAACTTGTGTGTTTCCAAGTCCTGAAGTGGGGGCTTGTAACCCACAACCTTCTGACTAGGAGGCGAGAGAGAGAGAGCGCTATCAGTGAGCCTTTACGTTCTTAAAAAAAAAGGGAAAAACAGTAGTGTTAATTAATAACATCAGGAGCAGAAAGGAGGCCAAGCAAACTAAAGCCATGTCTCCTAATGGTCGTGGGACGGAGAGAGAGAGAGATGAGGGAGGAAGGGAGGGAGTGAGAAGACAGAGAGATGAGGGAGGGAGGGAGGGAGGGAGGGTGAGAGAAGAGAGATGAGGGAGGGAGGGAGGGAGGGAGAAGATAGACGGGGGAGGAACGAGGGAAGAGAGTGATGAGGGACGGAGGGAAGGAGGAGAGAGAGGGATGAGGAAGGGAGGAGAGAGAGAGAGACGAGGGAGGGAGAGAAAGGAGGGAAGAGAGAGAAAGAAAGAGGCAAAACACTGTTCTCAGGACTTATTGCCAGTGCCCTCACTCCCCCCCTCCAACTCCAACCACCAAATTAAGATAGCAAACCATTTCTCCGCAGACAGACACACAAATAACAAGCTACATCTTGTGCACCAGATGGTTGTAATCCTGATAGCAATGTGCACATTTGCTTGTTCAGTTATAAATAATATTCCATATTTCATTAACACCCTTCTGCTGTTGCAATATGTAGCAAAGATAATTGTAATTGCTTTGAGCCCAATCTCTCTCTCTGGTTTGCTTGGTGTGTGTGACGGGAGCAAACGCACTGGGGGGGTGAGGGCAGGAGGCTCAGTCCCCACCAAAATGAAACCGAATCTTACACAACCTCACCTGACGACTCCCTCTTTATAGTACAATGTAAGCAGCCTCTGGCAAGCCGGACTTCAGAGGAAATTTTAACACCAGCCGCGACCAGAGGGAGATAACAAACTATTGCCAACTATAAACTCTGAGAGGAAACGCGCCTGAAACGAGCGATGCTGAATAATGCATCGGCTGTCGGCAATGCACACCTAATAGAGCGCTCGGTCTCTCTGCACTGCGCTGTGTGGGGCAAGGACCCACCCTCAGTCCCACCACCTCCACTCCAGCCCCTCTTCAATACCATGACACAAACACAGACACTGTGAACCTCCGGCCTGACTGACTGACTGAGGCACGGAGAGAATGTGAGAGAGCGAGAGAGAGGCTCCTTGGCAATAATTGGGAACAAATCACTACAATCAGGACTTGGAATCACACAGTCTAAGCTGATGCTCCAGTGCAGCGCTGGGGGGGCGGGAGGGGCATTGTGGGAGGTGTCGTTGTTCAGATGAGATGCTAGACCGAGGTCCTGTCTGTGTCTGTTCAGGTGGATACAATCCCCCCAATACAATAGTCCTTTCCTTCCCGGCTACTTGTGCTGGACACAAATTGGAACATTAAAATCCTATGAAACGCTTTGAGAAGCCTCGATGACGTAAAAAGCGCTGCATCAAATGCAAGGATTATTATTAATATAATCCCTGGCCTATATATGTCTGTGAATATGCAGCACAGGAGCAGCCTTCACTCTGATCGAATATCCTGTCAACAGTCACACTGTAGACAGAGAGCTAAGAGGAGGGACTATTAACGAGACAGAGACAGACAGAGAGACAGACAGAGAGGGCAGTGAGAGAGTGGATTAGATTTGGCGTCTCTGCAAAGGAAACACAAGGACAAACTTGATTGGTTAATGTGATGGTTTCTATTCAGCCCAGCGCCCAGATCCATCTCCTATCTCAACGCTCACTCTCACTTTCCTCATTTTCTAACTCTCGCTCACTCTACCTTATTGCCTCACTCTCTCCCTCTCCCTCTCCTCACTCTCTCTCACTTCCTCCTGCTCTCACTCCCTCATTCTCACTCTCCCTCACTCACTCCCCTTCACTATCTCACTATCCCTCACTCTCTCACTCTCACTCTGCCTCACTCACTTACTATCTCCCTCACTCTCTCACTCTCCCTCCCCCTCACTCTCCCCCACTCTCTTACTCTCTCACCCTGACTCCCTCACCTTTTCACTCCCTCACCCCCTCACTCCCTCACCCTCTCACTCCCTCATTCTCTCATTCTCGCATCCTCTCACTCTCTCATTCCCTGATATTAGTGTTTCTAGAAGAGTTGCCGCATCTTGTGTTTTTCTTTCTATTTTTATCCCAATCATTATTAATTTGACGCAGTTAGCCCAAAGACACGCATTCATTGAGCCCCTCCCCACACACGCACTGCCCCCCACACACACTGATACACACACACACGCGCGCACACTCACACTGATCCCCCCACACTCACTGCCCCCCCGACACACAGCCCCCTTACACACTCTCATACTGCCCCCCTCCTCAGAGATACACACACACTCTAACTGGAGTGACCCCCCCTAAACTCCCACCCTCAATCCTTTCATCTCCAGACATCTCTGAACTGAACCCAGGTCACATCCGTGTCAATCTACACTGCACTGCACTCCAAAGCCATAGCACGGATTACTGTGTGCAGCCTTTGGATGAGATGTTAAACTAAGGTCCCGTCTGCCTCTCCAGGGGATGTTAAAGATCCCGCGGTAATATGGGAAAAGAGAAGGGAGTTTCTCTCTCTCTCTCTCTCTCCGGGTGTCCTGGCCAACAATCCCCCAAATAAAAATTTCTCCCTCGCTCCATGGCTGTTTGTGGGACATTTCTGGGAGTAAACCTGCTGTCGCGTTCCGCCCACAAAATACAGTTACTACACTTTACAGTGTATCCTGTGAAGCGTATCAAGACATCTCGATGACATAATAAGGGGATATATCAAATGCAAGGATTATTATTATCACTATGGTGCGGTAACCAGAACTGCAGAAACCAGCAAAGGCTGAGAGGACAGGGTGAGGGGAAAGAGAGAGAGAGAGAGAGAGCATCTCTCTCTCTCTCTCTCATCAGTCAGCATTGTGAAGCTCACTCCCAGTGGTGGAGGAATTACAATGTGTGTCTGTGACACTCACTGCAATCTCCCTTGTTATAAAGTCAGGCACATTATTCAAGCTGCTGAGGTGAAACTTGACAGAATAACATTTATGAGTCTCTGTTCCATTCCACTTCAGCACAAATAACCGAAGCACTCGAGTTAGGACAACAACACTCAGTGTGAACGTGACCTGGTGGCTGGCCAGGGAGCCTGGCAGGAACGTAGCTCCCTCTGCTCCCAGCTCAACATTCTCACAGCGAAAGACTGAGTGACTGAAGAAAGCATCTTGTTTGGAGTCCTGTAGCTCAGTGGTTAGAGCCCTTGCCTCGCAAGCTAGAGGACTTGAGTTCAAACCCCGGGTGGGGCTAAATGTTTCCTTACTCCACACGCCTCAGTAAGTAGGAACCCGCTTGTTAGTCGATTGGCGGATCACTTTTCCGGGGGTAATAACGCCTTAAAAAACCCAATTGGTGACTCAATCCATTACTGTTTACGGGACACTGCTGCGTGCAATTGGCTGTCGCATTTCGCCAACAGAATCTACAGTCAATTAACTTTACAGTTTATTCTATGAAGCGCTTTGGGACATCTCAAAACCGCTTTATCAAATGAAAGGATTTTTATAATTATTATTTCAGAGGAAAGCAGAAATCTAGACAGCAAATGGTTGGGAAAAATTTTCAGCCAGTCAAGTCAGGGAACACTCACTCACAATCCCTGGGTTTGTGTCCCCGCACGCAAACCATTAATAATAATAATAATCCTTGCATTTAATATAGCGCCCTATCATGTCGTTGAGATGTCTCAAAGCGCTTCACAGGATTTATTATGTATATATGTACATAGGCCCCACTGAGCAGGCGCACACAAACACACACGCACACACATGCACACACACGCAGACACAGACACACACGCACACAGATACATACACACACACACCAAAAGCTGGAGTTAGCAACTTCAGGGGAAGAGGTTACACACTAATCCTGGGTGGTGGGGAGGGGAGCTTCAGCCATAAGTACTGGACGTGATGTACCAGCAGAGTCTTTGTGGAAATCAATTAGCACTCGACCCATCTCACCATCTTCAATAACACAGGATCTCATCCTAATTCACCTCCGAAAGCACTCAGCTAGTCTTCATGTGCCAGAGAGAAGAATGATTTAAATAGCCAGTGTCACAAAGATTTGCAAATTGGCTGGTGTTGCCCACAGTTTACAGAAATCCTCCTCTAAGTATGAATGTCCTTGGCGCATTGTGCTGATCAGGATGCAGGTGGTGTCGTTCTGTGTTGTGCTGTGTTATATAAAAGGTCTCTGTAGGTTTAAACAGTACAGAACTTGGCAGAGGAACCCACCCAGACTCAATGAAACCCTCCAAACTCCCACCTTCCGAGATACAATTACACACGTTTACTGTAATTATCCCGGTGTGTGAGGAAGAGTACAGACAGAGCTGTGATATCCCACCACTGATCGCTGTCCTTTGAGCACCAGGACCTGGGCTTCCAATACACCCTAATCTTCACAGCACTGATAACAACAGCCGGGCTCTTATCAAATGTTCCCAATCTTTATCCTCATTCCGTACAGCCCTGCGCAGTGGCGTTATGTCCCCCGGGTTCATGGCAGGTGTGAATAATGAATAATAATCCTTGATATCATTCCTTATTAAGATAAAAATATTCCCACCGATTCTGAGCCCACCTGCAATTGGATGTCCTCTCAACATGAAAGGTGCTATAAAATATAATTTGTTGATATTGTGTCTCACCCACAAAATATACAGTATTTACAGTATAAACTATACTTTACAGTATATTCTGTGAAGCACTTTGAGATGTCACAACGTGATAAGGCTTCGGATTGTTGTATTCTTAATGTTACAGATGCTAACTCAATTCAGCTCCGTACTGAAGTGCATGTGTGTATGGTATCGTTTCTCTGAAGTCTGTCTCAGTAAGAGCACAACACTGAGTGGCTGTGAGACCTGATTATCTGGGAAACACGTCAGAACATAGGGTGGAAAATAAAAAAATTCATACCAACATTTAGTCTCGGGGAACAAGCCGTGCTGCATAAATTTGAATTTCTGTAATGAAAACTGTGGTGTGTGAGATCCAGGGAACTAGTTCATCACTAAGCCTATTTCATCTGTAGAGGAGGTCTGAGCGCATAATAATAATCATCCTTGCATTTGACATAGCGCCTTATCACGTCTTCGATATGTCTCGAAGCACTTCACAGAATATATTGTAAAGTCAATTGACTGTATATTTTGTGGGTGAAACGCAGCAGCCAATTGCACACAGCAGCGTCCCACAAACAGCCGAGGAATGAAAGACCATATTTATTATTTTTTAAAAAAATTTGAAGGCATTATTACTCGCGGAAAGCAATCCACCAATCGACTAACAACTGGGTTGGTACTTACTGCAAGGAAAGCAGGAATATGGAGTAAGGAACATTTCATCCTGCCCAGGAATGAAGCCCAGGTTCTCTCACTTGCGAAGCGAGTGCTCTAAGCTACAGGACTCCACAGCTTAGTGATTAGAGCACTCGCCTCACAAGTATGTTAATGAGACAGCCTTATGTTCCAAGCGTGTCTGTGCATATATATGCATCCAGCATTAACCTCTGCCCCCTATTTGCTAAGGCTCTCAATATGCC
The DNA here is from genome assembly GCF_018977255.1 of Callorhinchus milii. NCBI lineage: Eukaryota > Metazoa > Chordata > Chondrichthyes > Chimaeriformes > Callorhinchidae > Callorhinchus > Callorhinchus milii. Next base: position 11,869,225 of record NW_024704761.1, on the reverse strand, counting down.
CAACACACACAACTCGTGTCCTGATGTGACTGAACATCCTCAAATTGAAAATAAAGATGTGTGGATAAGAAATCAATACAATGATTGGTGTTTAATGGCAGCCACATCTACTCATATCGCCTCGGCTCCTGCTCATCACTCACTCGCTACATCACAGCTCCGCACCTGGGAAACCATTAAACACACACGTCACAACCAGGAACCATTAACACATCTACACTGAAAGCAGCAGAAACCCAGAGTTTATGCTGGGGGATTTACGTGTTTATAGAGGTGACACATACTAGTGCTGAGAAATGTAACAGAGGAAAGCTCCTTCTAACACAATCTGTCCACACTCCCAGGTCAGCAATTGAATGGGTTAGAGACACAGTAAAGCTCCCTCTACACTGTGGGTACACGCTCCCAGCTCAGGGTTAGAGATACAGTAAAGCTCCTCTACACTGTACGTCCACACTCCCAGGTCAGCGACAGCACGGGTTAGATACAGGGAGAGAGTGAGGCAGAGTTCCAGGGTTTTGGGGTGTAACGACTGAAAACACGGCAGCTTATCGTGGGTCGAGGGACGTGCAGGATGCTGTGGTCAGCTGAGTGAAGGGGGTGGGTAGAGAAGTGGAGTGTAAGTAGATCAGAGAGGTAGGGAGGTGCCGGGGTGTGTCGTGATTTTGTACATAAGTGCGAGGATATTGAAATCAATGTGTCCTGCCACAGGGAGGCTACGGAGCCTGGCGAGGGCTGACTGGGGCACAGAGTTTAGTGCCATGGTTGGAATGAGGAGGTTGCAAAATGGTAAAAAAAGAGAGAGAGAGAGAAGGCATTTGAAATGTAATATCAATGATTTCCTCCCTATAAATATTTAACAAGTGTCGAAGCCTGTTCGTGCAGGGACAGGATCTATCCAATTGCTCCCTGGTTTGGGGGGGAACCTGCCAACGTGGTGTGGAGGAGCTGATTAATGAGGCAGTGATGGGGCCACATATTAATGCCTCCTCACACTGGCTCATCAGTACAGAGCACTCCGTTTAAAATATCACATCAATTTTTTATCAATGCCTTTTAGCGAGAGGACCTGGGTTTGATTCCCGGGCAAGACAAAATGTTAGGCAAGTTTCCCTACTCCACACGCTTCTGTTTACCTAGCTGTAAATAGGAACCCGGTTGTTAGTTGACGGATTGCTTTACCAGAGTTAATAATCCAATCAAAAATAAATGTAAAAAAATATTAATAATTTAGTCACTCAATCCACGAATATTTGTGGAACGCAGCTGTGCGCAATTGGCTGCCGTGTTTTTCCAACAAAACAGTCAATTCACTTTACAGTATATTCTGTGAAGCGCTTTGAGATGCCTTGAAGACATAATAAGGCGCTATAGCAATAATATGCAAGGATTATTTTTATTATTATTATGGAATTGTCAGCTTGGTTTAGAGACTCTTCGGATTTCTACACATGTCAACAACAACAACAAAATTACATTTTACATTTACGTCAGGAGGATAGAGTTGGGTATCATCCGCATACATGTGGAAATTTACCCCATGTCTGCAGATGATGTCACCAAGTGGGAGCACGTAGAGGGTGAAGAGGAGGAGACTAAGGACACAGCCCTGAGGATGGTGCGGGGGCCGGAGGAGAAGCCGTTTGCAAAAACGAAGTAGAGACGGTGTGAAAGGGAGGACCTGAACCAGTCAGGGACAGAACCTTGAAGGTTGAGGTGGGAGGAGAGGCGGTGGAGAAGGATTGAGTGGTCCACGGTGTCAAAGGTGGCAAAGAGGTCAAAGAGAATGAGGAGGCAGAGGGAGCCCTGGTCACACATGGTCAGCATGTCATTCGTGACCTTGACCAGAGCAGTTTCCATGCTGTGGGCAGCGCGGAAACCCTATTGGAGGGCTTCATGGAGGGAGAGGAAAGAGCGAAGCTGAGAGGTAATGGCTCTCTCAAGGACCTTAGACAGGAAAGGGAGGTAGGAGATGGGCCAGTAGCTGGATAGCTGTGATAGCTAGGAAGGTTTCTCAAGGTGAGGGTAATAATAGCTGTTTTGAGGGGGGAAGGAACAGTGCCAGATAACAGGGAGAGGTTAATGATGTCGGCGAGTAGTGGGTGGTGATGGGGTCCAGGGAGCAGGTGGTGGGTTTCGTGGAGGTTACCATGTTGAAGACAGAGGAGGGGGTAACAGGTTCCAAGGTGTGGAAGGAGGGATGGGTAGTGGTCGGAGTGGGGGGTTGAAGGGATGGGATGGAAGTTGGGAAGGCAGTGGCAGCTGAGCGGATTCCCTTGATTTTGGACTCGAGGAAGTCCAGCATTTCCTCACAACGGGAATCGGTGGGTCAGTGACATTCCACGGCTAATCCTGCTTTGCTCCAGGTTTACGGGTGATGTGCCATGGGCCGGACACTGCATTGAAACTCCAGTGGCTAATCGCAATCCATTGGCACCTGTGCTTTAAGCTAGTCTTCTTGATGTTTCTTTTAAACTCTACAATAATGCCGTGCAGAACCATTGATCATCGCGGGCAGATAGGATAGAATTCAGACAGTTTAATTTGATTCCCACTGAATGTATTGCTCGGTTCCTCCATTTCCCTTCATAAATAAATGCTTGTGACATTTTAATTTTCGTCTCTCTCTCTTTTTCATACATGAACAAAGGCGCGAGAGACAGGACTGAGACACATTGACAGTGAGACACAGAGAAAGTGAGACATAAAGAGTGAAACATAA